>NW_005842537.1:810550-813640 GCF_000455745.1 Alligator sinensis
TCTTTACTCCACCAGTATTATGACCCTCTCTCTTTTTAACGGTCTTGATGTTCCACTAATCAAGCTATCCTTTCTTCAGCAATTTTGCTAACAAATTTGCAGTTTAGTTTTTTTCTAGTTCTTTTCCTGTTTTGCATCCCTGCAGACTATTTTTAGCTCTTTTCAAAATCCTAGCTCTCCTCATGGAGCCCAGTCTTCAGCAGCAGCTACAGTTTCAGCTTTTAGCTGAGTAGCCAAGATCTGCTGACCGTTCAGCTGTAAAAGGGTTAAAAGTGTAGCCTTTGCCTGAGCAAAAAAGGGAGGGTAAGGGAGCTAAAGATCCCTGTTCAGGCTCAGTCCCTGCTTTGTCCATGATTCTGTAAAAGTATTTTTTTCTTCATTTTGCCTTGGCAACCAAGATGTGTTTTCTATTTGGGGTCATGTGGTATGCAAAAAATATGGTAATAAAATTTCCATCACAGAGTTAAAAACCAAGCTGGACAACGCTTTGGAAAATAAGATCAGTGAGTTGACAAAAATTTAACACCTGCTAAATTCTGTGATTTCACAAGCTGATGGATAGCAATGTTAAAAAAAGGACAAAAGTCAGAGATCAAGTAATTTTTGAAAAACACAAAACAATGGGAGATAAATTATTGTTGGGATTTTATATATATGCCTCAGCATCAAGATGAAGAAATTATACTGTCACCATCTTATGAATTGTTATTCATCATGGATTTTAATTACTCTGGCATTTGCGGGGGGAAAATGCCGTTTTAAATTCAAGTGGCTTTCTGAAATGAGATTAATCAACTGAAATAATATGGTGAGATGCTATTCTGGTTTTGATTAATGGGAAAAAATATGGTTTTATATTATCTTGGCAATACTTATTAGACTAGAATGTAATTTTATATGTTTTCCTCTTCAGAATACATAATAGCTGTTAGTATGGACCCACTGCTGTTTATTGGATGACATTCTTAGAACCTGCAAGATCCTATTTTATCCAGACCTGGAATTATCAAGGTATCAGTTGGATACCCAGTTTCCTTCAAAGTTTAATAGGATATGGGTTATTACTTACCTTTGAAACATCCAGTTATTGTGACCAGGATGATAGAAATTGTTGTTGTTGTTCAGGTCATCCTACTGTGAAGTGGAGTTACACCTTAAAGGTAGGGAAAAGGATTTTTTTTCCTGTACCTAACAGCAAATTCAGTGGAAGATGCTAAAATGGCTGATTGATCTTTTTGGGGGATCTTGATTTGTCTTGGGGGAAGCCTATCTCCTGTCCAGTTCCAATGTAGAGGGTGGGATGAAGGAAAAAGAAATGGCAATATCCCGATAAGGACAGGAAAGCAAAGTAGAGTGCATTAAACTCATAAGATTTAATTGCCAAATATTTATTTCCAGACCAAAGTGTTGTCAGACCTGAGGCATGGTGATAACAATGAGATCAAGGAAAAGAACAAATACAATTTATCCCCATTCACCCTTTTTATCCCTAATACCTGGGTCTTGGGGAAACTTTTTTTTACTTAGGATCAAGTTGGTTTGCTAAAATAAGAACAAAAACTGCCACTATCTCTTTCTCTTTACATGATTTGGGGAATCAGTTGAAGTCCTCTCTCTAAATACATTGTGCAGATTGAGATGCTAATGCTTGAAAACTAGCCTAGAGCTGTGGTTTTGCACTTATCCAAGTAAAATATCCCTTGAAAGTCTTAAATGGAACAAGAATTATATGCAGAGAGAAACTCCTATTCCCATACAGCTGTGGTTCTCAACCTTTTAAGGCTCAGGTCCCCGCTTGGAAAACACTTACTGTAAGTTTTGTCTTTTTTGACAACATAAAAATAATAGAGCAATTTTTCTATTACAGAAAACTCAGAAAAACCACAATAGGTCAGAATGTTTTTAAACACCACACATTCCCTTTTGAATCTCTGGGTTTATCTTGTTTGCACACCTAACAGTACTACTGTTACATGGCAACCAGTGGCACCCTGGAAAAGATCTGAAGACAAACTAGGGTACTGCTGCATCCTGGTTGAGAATCACTGTCTTAAAGGATTCTCGGGGACTTTGTGCATTTGGGTCTGTTTTTTTCTCACATACAGTGGTTTTATTTGGACAAAAATCTCTTGAGGGTGGGTCTTCCCACTGCACAGCAGACTAAACTGCAAGATGTAGTTACTTGCATCAAATTCTTTCTGACTAAGAAGTGACTCAAAGTTGCCTCACGGTGGGGTAATTTAAAAGCTAATGTTTGGTGTCTTAGTTCCCTTTTAATGGATATTTATCTGCATTTTCCTTGAAGTCACAATGTTTTTAATAGTCATCATGAATTAGCAGAAGTGCATTTTGCTCCTTACAAAAATGGAACTAACAGACAACTGTATCTGTAAAATCTACATGCACTGAAATCCTAAATGCCTCTTTTTCCCTATTTTGCTTCTTATACTTTTCTTTATCCATGAACAAAAATAAACTACTACTTGATTGTCATCACATTGCTTGTGAGAAGTAAAGCTATATTTTATACGTAGTCATCAAGTATTTAATAATGAAACATAATACGATTCTGCTATATTTTATGCAAGTTTAGATACACTTACTTGCAGACAGAGATAAAAAGTTCAAATGAGGAAGCACTTGGGACCACAGGAAACAGCAACTTGGCAAGATAGCATTATACATTTGCCCATAATAAAATGCTACTGATATTATACAAAAATGGGGCCAGAAATAGAAATAATGAGACTTAATCCTAGGCAAGGTCAAGAGAGACATGGTGAAAATGGAGAGGCAAAATATGCATGGTGCATAAAAAAAGGATTTGTTTATATGTATTTTTTCAGGGTATTGGGCCTATATAATCAAAGTAGTTAAGATAGAGATGTAAAGAGGTGAGCTCATGTTTGATGTTGGAATTCTCAAAAAGAAGCTTTATAGCACTGTTGTGTAGTAGACTAAACTGCGTTGCTGTGCTATGGCTGTGATTCTCACATGCAATACAACATATCAAGATTGAGCTGGTTTATGCAGTATTTTGGAGTAAAATTTAGCTCTGCAGAAATCTAGCTCAAGACTTGCATCCAAAAG
>NW_005842537.1:813661-823695 GCF_000455745.1 Alligator sinensis
GCATCTTATGTGCTATGATCCTATAGCAATACAGATGAGCCAAATTTCCCTAACACTTACCCTAGATGAAGAAGGATTCAGTTCAGTTCAATTTATTATTAAGGATTCTGGCTAAATGCCATGCTCCCAAAGACAACATAACACACATACACCCATAATATAAATAAGTTTGAACAAAGTAACTGAACTACAAATATACTAAAAATAGAGCCCACCAACATAAAAACATTATTAATATAAATATAGTAAATCAAGACAAGAATCTATACTATTGTTGTACATAGATCCACAATTGAGACAATAAAATCAAGTCTAATGTTAAAATGTATCACTCATATCAGTAATAAAGGATATTTAACTCTAATCACCTCAGTCTTGAAAGTGAAAATTGCGAGACAGTTTACTACATTTGGATGTTTGCTGTAAAAGCCAGATTAATTTCTCTCTGTTTGAGAAATGTATCAATTTCTGCAAGTACGGTAATAAATAGTACATTCTAATACATAGTGGATAGTATCTTCCAAAACTCCTAGACAGACTGGGCAACATCTTTTAGCCCTTGGAATGGAAAATCTACGTCCAGCCAGAACAACTGTGGGCATCTGTGCGGTCCTGAGTCTAGTCAAAGAGTATCACCATTTATTATTGTGATCCAAATGTAAATACCTTTCTCCCCCCGCCAATCTAATTTCCAAAGAATATATCAAGGGGCAATGCGAGTAGCCCTAGCCACTGCAAAATTATTCTGCCTGGCAATATCTTGTATGCTGTAGAAAACCCGAACCTTTTCTATGGGGGGAGAAAGATCTTTCATTATCTTTGAGATGGTGTCCTATCCCAGAAGAAGAAGGATTACAGTTGGAGTGGTTTTGCTATACCTGTATGGCTGCAGAATCATGCCAGTGGTATCCTTTGATAGTGATACAGTGATTCCAATTGTCTAAACTCTTAGTGCTCCAAAAAGAGGTGATTCAAAAAGTGCCTTTGTACGTACTTAATTGTATTTAGCATAAACAGAAAAAAAAATTATGCCTTCATTTTTTAAAACATTCCTTTAAAAGAATTTGCAGAGGCTTTCGGTTCAGATACAGGGAACATGCGGGGGGTTTGCTCATTCCTTCACCTCCTTGCCTGGCTGCATAGGAGAAGCAGGGGGGGAAGCATTCATCCCAGGGTCCTGGAGTTACATCAAAGCAGTGGATCTGGTAGGAAGCTGACCTGATGATTTGGGAAGCTCAGAGCTCACTATGCATGCCTAGCACAGCCGAAGCGGGTTGTGACCCCCTGAGTCAAATGTTTGCAACTAGGAAAGGTTATGTCTATTAAAAGCTTGTTGGCTTTTGGGGATTTTTTAAGTGAAGCACTGAGATCTCTGCAAAGATGGAAAAAATATGGAAACACCATTTATCCACACACTGCACACTGTGGAAACTAAATGTCTTCCATGATTTCTTGGACATCAGTAGCAAAAGCCACTTTTAAAAGTTTCCAGTGAGATAAAAGGTTGGGTTGGTTAGCACATGCGTGTGGATCCTGGCCATACCGCTACCAGTGAAATCAGAATTGGGAACCAAATTCTGCCGTGACCTGCATCCTGCAACAGCTGTACAGAAGTCAGGGGGAAATTTGGCTTGGTAAAAGCCTAACCTTTCACCTCTACCACTTTGCAGTTTTCACCTCAGTCTGTCACAAGAGAACTGTCTGGGTGCAGATTTGGGGGAGGGGGACAGAAAGAAACAGTTGCTGCTGCAACCACAGAATCAAAATAGCAACACAGCAGCAATCAGAAATCACCACTGCCTCTATGTGTAGTAGTTGCCTTGGATTCCCTGCTGTGTTGTTACACTTCTGGGCTAGGGGACATACATTATACATTAAACCGCTTTAAGTGATCAGAAACTGGCTTAAACCTGTAACAGATATTCAGTGCACATAAACCAGTTTGAAAATGGCTGAAACCAGTTTGAGATAAGTCTGATACTACATTCAGCCAAGTTTAACTGATTTGGCTCAAACTGGTTTATGCAATGTCTGTCCCAGACCACTTGCTGGTTTAAGATAAATCAGACACCCCCCAGCATCCTGGCATGCTCCCTGGGCTGGGCTGGGCTGGGCTCTCTGCCCCACTGCAGGACTGGCCCCTCCCCTCTGCTCCCTGTCTGGAACTCAGCACAGACTTGCAGGCACAGAGCGTCTGCCTGGCTTCTCCCTGCTAAACAGGGATTATTCCCCTGCTCCCCTCTGCCTTACACAGACACCTCAGCATTAGCTAGCAGACCACATGCTGGCTACAGTCTCTGCTGTGGGAGAGGACAGAGACAGATGGGCATTTTGGAGCTAATCAACAGATAGCTTAATGTCCTTCCTTGGAAGAGCTGTTTAAGAAGAGCTTCATTAGTTAATGGAGAGAGGCTTTGTTTTCTTAATGAGTTGATAAACACTGAGTTAGGGGTGATAAACATTCCCTCCCAGCAGCTGTGGGGGATAACCAGAACGTCCTTTCTGGGCCTGGCCATGCCCCCCTCCCCCCAGCTCTGCCCTGTGGAATCAAAGGGAGGGCTGCTCTAGCGGCCCCCAGCTTCTAGCCTGAGCCACTGTAAGCATGTGCCTGCATGTCTGGGATGTCTGTCTGGGTTACAAACTGATTTAGCCTAGCCAGGTTAGACCTGAAAAGATTGAATTAATTCGGGCTCAGGCTTTTTGAATGTCTGTTCCTAACCCTAATAGCCAGTGCTGAGATTGTGGTGACAGTACAAGGTAAAGCTGCACAACTCTGATCTCATGCTTTCAGTTAGTAAATGTTCTAAGTCCTAAGGAAATATGCTTACTTTAACCTATTCATGGCAGAACCTGTCTCTTTAAAGTAGCATGCAACAGCAAGCAGCAAGAAAAGATGAGTGAAGGGCTTTTATTTGCTCACAGAACAGGGTACAACACAGCTATTATCTCTGCAGATTGCCAACACCATCCTGCAGATATGCTTGCTCCCTGCCCAGGGAGGAGAAAGTAGATGAGTCTTAGTAGCCAATCAATCCTTTGTCTCTCATAAAGAAGAAAGGGAACATCTTTTTTTCCCCATTGCTGCAGAAAGCTAGATGTGTACCAATGTCTCAGAGTTGCAGCAGAAAATGTCTGGGTTGGATATCAGGAAAACCTTCTTCATTGTTAGAATAGTGAAAAAACAGTGGAATTAACTGCCTAGGGAAGTTGTGGACTCTCCAACACTGGAGGTTTTCAAAAAGAGTTTAGATGATCATTGCTCAGGGACAGCTTAGGAGTAGCAGTGACTGGCATCTTCTGTAAAGAACAACAATTGGAAGCCCAAGATCTCTCCCGTCTCCCTGCACTGATCATTAGGAGATAACAAAAATTGCCCTGCAGCAGGTAAATATTGGAGAGGACCATGCTCAGCAGCAGGAGAATGAAGCAGAGCTCCACAGGTGGTTTAGTTACTGAAGACGATTAAGGTAGACAAGGTTCTTTGGGTGAATCTGATATCTTTTATTAGACCAACTAAATAGTTGGAGAACAATTTTTAAGCAAGCTTTCGGGTTCAAAAATCCGTTGTCAGGCTGAGGAAGTTTCAGCAGTTGGTGTGTGCTCTTCCTGGATGAAATGAAAAGTAAAAAAGCCAGAGGCTGTGCTGGTATGCATACAAGACAGGCAGTCAGTGAAAATGTAGATTGAGGAGTCAATGGGTGAGAGACTGGCTGGGTGTGGGGGAGAAAAGGGGGATGAATAGTGGAGAATTACCTGGGAAGTCAGCTGTCAGGCAGGTTATAATGTGTCATAAATCCCATGTCTATATTTAGTCCATGATTTTTAGTATCCAGGAGGTTGATGAAGTGGAGTTCATAGGCTCGTCTCTGGGAAGTGTTTTGTAAGTTTCCTTTGAGGATCAGGACTGAGGGATTGGAGAGAGAGTGGTTTTCTTGTGAGAAATGTGCCCCCACAGGTAACTGGGTATTTCTGTCTTTGATAGATTTCCGGTGTGCGCTCATTCTGGTGCGCAGTTGTTGTTTGGTCCTCCTACGTATTTTCCATCTGGGCATTTGGTGCATTGGATGAGAGCTTACATTTCTGGAGGTGCATCTGTAAGATCCAGGAATGCTGATGGCTCTGTTGTGGGGTATAGTGATTGTAGCTTACAAACACAAGCCTAAACCATACAATATCCATTTGAAACAATAAAAATCAATATGAAAATTATAATAATACAATATAAAACAGTAAGAATCAATACAACCTAATAATAATACAATATAAACCAGTGGATATCCAAAACCAAAAACTTGCTACCAAAATAAAAATGTTTAAAGCTTATCCTAAGTCTGAACTCACTTATACTTATCTACAGGGAATAGAGAGGGAGAGAAAAGGTCAGAAATGGTTGGGGAAGGGGAGGGAATGCATTTTAAAATAAATAATAAAAAAAGGAAAAACTGGGGTTTTGCTATGCAACCTACTCCCCTGAAGAAGATTAAAGCACCTAGGATGCAGAAAGTTCTGGCTATCCAGTCTGAGATTATGACCTGTGGAATTATTCTTGCTGTCCTTAGGTTGCAGAGGAACATGGGCCTGGGCTTGCTACTTGTCTCATGGAGTCTGGAAGGAATTACTTTTCTTCCTGTTGCTACATGTATTAGATGGGAGATTTTTTTGCTTTCCTTAGAAGCATTGGGTGTTGACTGCAGCCAAGTCTAGGGATTTTATTTTTGACTGGGGTGTATGAGTGCCCTTTGTAGCATTAAACCCAGAAGCTTCGGGCTAGAGGATCTTGCCACTTCACTCAGGATCAGCCTGATTGCTGCATTTGGGAGCAGGAAGAAATTCTACCCCATAGTCAGATTGGTTACAAACTGTGGGGTGGTTTATTTTATTTTATTTTTTGCCTTCCTCTGTAGTTGGGGGCATGGCCCCTTCCTTGGATCTCTGAAGTGCATGTTAAGTATCCTTGCACTGGCAGGACCCGTACAGCCCTCTTCCCCCTGCTTTACCTGTGGCAGATTAGGTTGTTTTTGGTGTCTTGGTATATTATGCCTCACAGTTGTGTGACAGATTTGATTGTGTAGTTTTAGGGAAAGGTAGGACAAGTACTAGTATGGGATGGTTGGATGGACAAGGGGTTGAACTAGATGACTTCCTGATGTTCCTTCCAGCCTGACTTTTCTATAATTTTGGGATTCTGAGTCTGCCAGCTTGAGTGATAGTTTTCTAAAAGATGGGGAGAAAAAGTGAAGCTGGCTTCCAGTTGTGAAAAGGAAGGGTTTCCCTGTTTCCTTGTTTGCCCTAGTTCCAGCATATAGGTATGGAGGGGAGACTGGATTCACTAGGCTTTTGTCAACCACCAAATACTGGGTACCTGTGTATTGTTTCTATACAAGATATGGTGACTAAAGACCCTTGTCTTCTGTATTTTATAGTTATGATTGACTATAACATTTGTATTTAGTTGAATGTTACAGCAGTGATTCCCAAAGCACAGCCAGAAGAAGGGGCTTCTAGATCACCCCAGGTATCCTTCCTTTTTAATCAAAAGCTTATTAAGGGAGTGCAGTGATCTGAAAGAAATCCTGAGGATTGTCCAAGATCCATCTGCCAGGTATTTTTGGGAACCACTGAGCTAGTTTGGTTGAGAGGCTTAACATTTCCTATGTCTCTGCCCTTTGTCCCTTCCCTAATGTTTAGTTCCCCCTCCAGTCTCTGGCCTTTTTTTCCCTTGCCTTGTTTTAAAATACAGTGAAGATACTTTAGCCTTGTCCCTTTCCCTGTAGGGATATGAGGGCTTTCTTCCTGCTCTGCCCCAGTGATCGTAGGTTTTGATACAACAGGCTGAAGCGTGAATTCCTTCTCTTTACTGTGCAAAACGCAATAATGGTAGCAAATAGGAAGTGGTTTGCTAAGTCAGACTGTTTTTTTTATCACTATTGCCAGTAATAACCACAAGGGAAAAAGTGCAAACACCAAGTTCATTGTAAAGCTATATATGAGGGAAGTCACTTGTGCAATTCTTTTGCTGGCAAGACTACACTCTGTAAGTATCAGACTTTTTAATTAGATCTTCTGGAGGCTTCTTTGGCTTCTGTATCTAGATGAATTCAATATACTTTGAGGCTAAAAGCTTGATGCCTTATTCAGCTTTACTGCAGTGTAGTCAGTTTAATAGAATTTCCTATAAACAGCAACCTTATATGGGAACTAAGAGAAACACTCCTGTGGGGATGTCAGCATTGATCATTAATAATGTTAGCTTCCTGGCTCTGGCTGCTGTTAACATCCAGTGGCACTGTTAATAATAGAGTTTTAAATTTAGTCTCTTATTACTTTCTTGATCACCCCCAAATTATTCTGGTATTCCCAATGTACCTGTTGTTGCTACATACTTTCAGGGCTGTTGTGGAAACTGTGGTATTTATTCTTTCTTATAGAATTTAGGGTTCACGTGCACCAGGGAAAAAGACTTGCTGTTGCCAATGAATCTTTCTTAACTAGTGCTAAGAGTGAAGCGTGGTATTCAATATTGATTTTCCCAAAGGCAAGAAGCTATAAGCTTTTCAAAAGTGATCTGAGAAGGAAAAATGTAAAAATAGGCTTATACTTTCCTTTGATTTGTTGATTTGTAGTCCAGTACAAAGAAGACATGAAAGGTTTTCTTTTTCTCTTTGTTTTATCTAGTAATTGCACCCCCAAAAGCTGGAGAATTAGTGAAGTGGAATTGCAAAGACAAAGAGAGTAAAAGTAGAGTAACTGAAAGAGGAAGGAATTTTAATGGACAGTTTAAAGCTCTTGGTTTTATTCACATTTATTTAATCTCAGTGACTAACATTTTGGAGAAAGAAAATACTCCCATTCCTTTAGTGAACTTGTGAGCTTAACTGCTTGCATTGTCTGAGACATTCAGTTAAATCTCCAGCAAGGATAGATATGTGGTCAGAGGCCTGCACGTGGGGCAACCATCCTTTTCCCCCAGCCCAAAGAGGGCTTCTGTTAAATTAACCTTAACTGGGAACTTTCTGGCTTTCTACCTGTGCTTTTTCCTCAAATCACAATAGTTTTCTTGTAAGGCTACATACACGCACCATGCTAACTAAATGTTGTTTGTTTGCTTTGACATTGTATACTGGCACGAATAACATTTTCAAAAGTATCTCATTTTCAAAAGTAACTTAAGCACAGAAAACTGTCTGGAGAGCTGCCTGAGCTAGGAAGGAATACTTTTAAGTTTAGAGTCTAAATAAATAGGAAATATTCAAGAAAGGGGTATGAAAGTCACCTCTCTCATTGACTTTAATACCTGGTTGCAGCCCTGGGTTAGGGATCGGTGAGACTGGATTCACAATCCAACCCCTCTCACACTTAGATATCCTAAGCTGTCCCTTTTGAAGATAAATGATGGATTCAGTCTTTTCTTTTGAAAAACAGGTGGAGTGACTGGAGAGCTATCTCTTGTGTTATAGTCCAGAGGTTAGAGCATTCACCCAGGAAACGGAGACCTGGGTGTAATTCTTTCCAAAATCAGAGGAATTTCAGTCCCTTGCTTCCCACTGCAGAGGCCCAAACTGCCAGCTGTTGACTAGGCTGGGTGTACTAAAGCATTCAAAAGCTATCAGGACAAACACAAGCAAAGAGGCAGGCTGTATGTTTTGTCAAAAAAAAACACAGGATGTTTTGTCAAAAAAAACCAACCATGCAACACCCTCCCTTCTACCCCCCAAAATCCCTCCATATACAGACAACCATGAGCACAGCAGAGTAGGGGGAAGCAAAGCATACAGCAATATATTTAAAAAAAAAAAAAAAAAAAGAACAAGACAACAAGGAAGAAAAGATGTGTGTTAATTCTTCCCAGTGCATTTGCTGATGAAACTTTCCTTATTGCTGGAGATGGAGTATGATCAAACATTTTCAGCGAGTGCAACAAAATTATTATCAAAATCCTGCTCAGAGGAAGAGAGATCTGCCTTGTCTTGTTTTGCTGGGCAAAGTATCTTCCTAGGGAAACTTGCTTACAGATAGCAAAGTAAAACTGACTCATTACATGGCATGCAGGGTTTTTCTCTCTCCCATAGTTGGTATGTCTATGAAACATTGCTCGCTGACTGACTAACATGGTCACCCCAACTTGAGTCTTCAGTATGTGCTTTCTTCCTCTCACCTTAACTCCAGTCCACCATGTGAAAATAAGTGACCTTTATGTAGGCTGCCTCTGGGTGGGTAAAGGAGTGAACAGCAATATTTCATGAAGGGTTGAAAGATGCATACCAGTAGTATATTATTCCATTCAGTATTTGTAGAGGGATGTGAGAAACAAGGTGATATTTGGCCAGTAGAGGGAGATGCTGTAAAACAGATGACAGATACCATCATTTGTGACTCGACCACAAACTGAATTAAAATATGCATCTGTGCAGCCTGCTCTCCTGCTCCTATATGTTCATCATGTATTTATTAATTGATTATTTCTCAAAAGTTTGGATACATTGGCAAGGAAGCTCTGAAGAGCTTAATCTTTGTCAGGGTAGAGGAAAACTTTGCATACTCATGCTTGCGGGGCGGGGGGCATTGTTTTATTTAATTTTTTTTAGACCATGACATTTTAAACTACATCGTATTTAAAATGTCTAAATAAATTGTGACAAGTCCCGATTAGTGCTACTTCATCATTGCTCTGAGGACAAACACTGCACAGCTGTGTTCCCTTCCTAAACACAGACAGAAATTCTTAGCAAAGGAAAGGTACAGATGGCGGGTCTCCCACGTGCTCGGCAGCGGACCCAAAAGTGGACTGGAAGTACTTCCGTTCCACTTCCAGGTCCACCGCCAAACACACGGCCCCCCCCACACACACACACTCCTGTGGGACTCTCCATCTGCCCCACCATCTTGGCATTCACAGGCTGTGCCTGGTACCTCAAGGTACGTAGAAAAAAACATATAAAGCTGTGTCTATGGCTGAATCTTTGATTCTCCAAATCAGAATCGAATCTTCGGATTCGGCCGAATCGAATCGGGACAGTGATCCAAATCAGCTAATTGAATCACTTTCCCCCAAATCCGAATTGAATATGGCCCACTTTGCACACCCCTAGTAATTAATCTTGCCACTATTCCCTTGCAGCTAAATGTATGGATTGATGGGGAGCCTGGTGAGGCAGATGACATGACTCTGAGAGCTGGATCTAGCCTGCAAGCCAGGGGTTGAGCGCTAAAGCTTTGACTATAGCTATGCTATTCATCATAGATTAGAACTCATAGGGCACAACTACATGAGATATTTACTGCAGAGCTACCTGATTGACTTCACAGTAAAATCTCAGTGTGTACACTTGTGGGCCTATTAGGCTTCAGAAAACTAATTAACTCTGCCACAGGTTAGTATTTGTAAATTCAAGTACTATCATGTGGTGTTCTTTGGTGTGCAGCAGTGCACATGTAGATGCTGATGGGGCTGCCTGGAACACAAGGGTGCTTCATTGTGAGGCTGTCTGCTGGCTAGTAGGTCTGTGGAAAATTTCAGCAGCCATTTCATTTCAGAGGTGTTTCAGGATGTTTCAGTAGCTGAAACACCAAATTTGAATTGAAATGGAAGACTCAGAAACATCTCCGAAATGTAACAAGGCAACCAAAACATTTCTGAAATGTTTTGGAAAATTTTGGAGTTTCAGAGCTGGGCTTGCAGGGAATTAGCTGTACACTGCTGTCCTGCCATACGACTCAGCTCTGCAGGGAGCAGAGATCCATGCCAGGGGTCTCATAGCTGTGCGGGCCGGGAGCGATCCGGGCCCTTTTTGTGCTCTGCGCGGGCTGTGACCAGCAGCCCGGGCACGCTGGGTCGGAGAGAACAGGCGACACACTAGAATTAGTCACAGATGCGTAATAGTTGATTTAAAGATTGTTTACTTACACCGAAGATGGTCGCAGTGTAGGCTGGAAAACTTGCTTGAGTTGCAGTTACAGATAGAAAAGATGAGAGGTGGACTAGAGTTCCTTCCCGTGAACACTCTTCTAGCCCGTCTGGTTGGAGGCTCTAAACC
>NW_005842537.1:824254-824644 GCF_000455745.1 Alligator sinensis
CAGCGCGTAGGTAAAAATATTTCCACAAAAGCCAATAATGGGGCTCGAGTTATAATACAAATGGCGGGAACTCTTTGCACCGTGCATCTCTGTGTTGCAAAGAAGAAATGCACACTGCAAAGAAAGCTACGAATTGGCGGGAAAATAATTCAGTGGTGCCAAAGCACACACAAAAACAAAAATCACACCCTTGGGTTGTGACAACACAAAGTTTGCTAGGCTCTGTGGATCTTTTTGTGCACAGGGAAGAGGGATACATCGAGGATTGCGCTCAGTGACGGGGAGAGGCTAGAGGCTGATCAGACCCCTGTTGCCTGCTTTAAATGCGCTGGGTCCAATAGGCTCCGCAGCGCTTAGAGATCTTCACACAGTGTGAAGTCTCCTCCTCCT
>NW_005842537.1:824821-850711 GCF_000455745.1 Alligator sinensis
TCTCCAACTTGGGCGGAAACCACCCAAGCTTTTTATACAGCTAGCAAGCCAATCACTAGCCGCCACGTGTGAATAATTTCACGCAAGCCAATAATGGGGCTCGAATTATAATACAAATGGCGGGAACTCTTTGCAAAGTGCATTTCTGTGCTGTAAAGAAGAAATGCACACTGCAAAGAAAGCTACGAATTGGTGGGAAAATAATTCAGTGGCGCCAAAGCGCACATAAAACAAAAATCACACCCTTGGGTTGTGACAATAGCTACCGCTGCTCACCACGTGATGCCCTGGCAACACGGGGCTGCACAGGGTGGGCAGCAGTGGCGAGGAGACCCCAGCACGGATCTCTGCTCCCTGCAGAGCCAGGTCACACAGCAGGGCAGTGCTGGTCCTTGCTGTACAGCCTGGCTCCACAGGAAGCAAAGACTTGCACCGGGGTTTCCTCCCTGCTGCTGCCCACCCCATGCAACCCCAGATCTCTGCTCTCTATGGAGCCAGGTCACGCGGCAGAGACCAGCAGGCTTGCTTGCCACTCTGCGTTGCTTCCGTGCCCTGCAACACGGTGTGACAGGGATCAGAGATCCATGCGGGGCCTCCTCGCCTGCATGGAGGGCAGTGGCCTACCTCCTCCCCTGGACGAGCTACCCACGGCACTGTCCTGCTGCCCGCTGGGGCCCCAAGCCCTGGCCCCAAATCCTGCCTGGCTGAGTAGGGCTGTCCAAAGCTTCCCTTGCAGCCTGTTCAAAACCGATTCGGCAGAGCCAAATCTCAGAAACAGATTCAGCCGAAATGAAACAGGATAGTGATCTGAAACATCGAAACAAATCACTGTCCTCCAAAATGGCCGAATCCAAAACCGAATCAAAACACAACTGTTTCGCACAGCCCTACTGGCTAGCCTCTCACTGGAACACTCTAATGTCCCAGACAGCCCGTCTACAGCACGTTGAGTCAGGTCAGAGCAGCCCCAGGCTGGCAGGTTGAGTCCCAGGTCCCCCACCAGCCAGGGCTTCTTCAGCTCAACTCAATGTGCTGCAGTCCTGGGCTCGCATGAAGACGCGGCACCCAGGAGCAGTAAATTACAGGGTAAAATGCATCAGTTTTTTAATGCATTCACATTAATTTCACATGTAGATATGCCCATGGAAAACTTGAGATTTAAATCTACAAACTTTGGGGAATTTTTTTATTCCTAAATCTTAATCTCTGTTGAATTTTAGTTTCTGCTTTCTTAATGGCATCTGTTTCCAAGTTTATCCTGTCACTTTTTTATATAGTTATATTCAAAATATATTTTATATAACTATTATAGTATTCTGCACTGGTCCGCACCTGTAGGGAGTGAACCAGGAAAGCCAAGGCTGTAACCAAACTCCAACTGGCTACATGAATCAAGGATAATAAAAAGTCCTTCTTCAGATATGTGGGGAGTCAGAAGAAAAACAATATTGGACCCATGCTAAACCAAATGGGACAGCAGACAAACAACACACAGGAAAAAGCCAACCTGCTTAATGATTACTTTGCATCAGTTTTTTACCAGCCCAAAGGGACAACGACCCTGCCTAACATGATGCATGCAGAATGGCCAGGGTGACGGTGAATATATGCCCCTCACTGGTGAAGGGAACACCTTGAGAGGCTGGGCACCCACAAATCAGCTGGTTCAGACAGATTGAACCCAAGTGTGCTTAAGGAACTGGCAGACATCATAGTGCGGCCACTGGCAAGGATATTCGAGAACTCATGGTGCTTGGGCAAAGCACCTGAAGATTGGAAGAGGGCCAATGCAGTGCCTATCTTCAAGAAAGGGAGAAAAGAAGATCCAGGGAAATACAAGTAATCCATTTGACCTCAATCCTTGGAAAGATCTTGGAAAAAATTATCAAAGTAACCATTCTTGATAGGCTAGCTGAAAGAAACATTCTGAGGGACAGCTAGCACGCAGGTAGATCTTGCTTGACCAATCTCATTCCCTTCTATGACCAGGTGACATACCACCTGGACATAGGAGAAGAGGTTGATATCATATATCTGGACTTTAAAAAAGCCTTTGACCTGGTGTCCCATGATGTCCTCATGGAAAAATTGGCTACACTACAGTCCAGTGGGTGGGGAACTGGCTCTGAGGTCGGACCTAGAGAGTGGTGGTTGACAGAACTGAACCAACATGGCACTCAGTGCCCAGTGGTGTCCCACAAGCAGAGCTGTACCTAGGGGTGTGTGGGGCCTGGGACAGATCAGCCTGTGTGGAGCTGGGGGGTGGCTAGCAGTGTGGGGGGAGGTGGCAAGCGGCCAGAGTGGCACTGTCCATGGGGCACCCCCAAGCACAGGGCCCGGGGCAATCAATCACCCAGATTCGCCCCCTGAGCGTGCTGGTGCACCCCCTGACGGCTGCACTCACTGCTCAGGCAATGGGCAGGGGGGCAGGCAGGAAGACCGGTGCCCCTTCTGCAAGTACCAGCCAATTGCTGCAGCCGCTTTCTGGAGTGGCCATGGCCAGCACTTTCTGGAGTGGCTGCAGTGAGTGCAGAGATTGGCCATAGGGGACTTCCTTCCCCCGCGGGGAACCCCCCCACCCCCTCCATTCGGTGGGACCGGTTGCAGGAGTGGCACGTGCCCCGCCTGACAATGGCAGTGACAGTCGCCCATGCCCAACAGTCACAAACTCCTCCAAGACCATTTTAGGCTGGGCATAAAGAAAAACTTCTTTGGTCCGAGCCCCCAAGGCCTGGAGTAGACTCCCCCCAGAGATGGTGCAAGCACCTACTCTGGACTCTTTTAAGAAACATTTGGATGTTTATCTTGCAGGGATCCTTTGACACTAGCTGACTTCCTGCCTCTTGGGCACGGTGCTGGACCTGTGATCTTGTGGGGTCCCTTCCAGCCCTAACATCTATTAAATCTATGAAATCTATAGTTGCTTCTGCATGTTCTTTATACTTGGTAGTAGTAGAGGTTTTACATTTGGGACCTTCATGGATTCTCTCTTCTTTTACTCTTCAGGGCTGTTTTCTGATTCTAATGGGGCAATAGAATATTTTGATAATGTTATATAATTTTGACAGTATTCAGACTGACATGATTATCAGTTTGGCCACAGTATCAGTGTTTATCATTTTTTGTGCATAGTGAGGGATATATTGGAGACTGAGAATGAACCTTCAAGTTCCAGGCTATAAAAGATAAGATAAATGTTAGTGGTAACGAGACTGGCTTTTGACTGGCCCTTAACATTTCTCATGGAATGTGAAAAATATAAATTGTTCAATCCAGCACAAGAAGAATGGAAAAACCTACTTAAGATGAAAACAATTTTTATTTGGGGAAAAAAACAAGATATGTTAAATGCAGAATATATGCTTAAATAAAGCTGGGTGGTATACCAAATAAAGAAGTTTATTCTGCACCAGAGCTAGATACATGGCAGTTCATTTCTGTAAACAGTTCAGAACTTGCTAGAGAAATGCAGTCAGCCCTAAAGACCTTTGTTCCACTGTATATCTAAAAAGTTGCGTTTCATTTCTGGTTCAGCGGTAGGACGAGCAATTTCAAATTTAAACCACTCACCTTTTATATGTTGTTAAGTTGGGTACTGTGAGAAAAGGAGGGAAACTGATTTGGATTTTTGCCTAGAAAGCTTCTAACATATCCCCAAGTTTATATTCTTGTAAATGGAAGGTCTTTTCCCATGTTGATAATATCAGATCATCTTAAACAGTTCCCCAACCTCATATGCCAGAAGAAGCAAGTTAACACTTAATGGAGTAGAGTTGACTTCAACAGATATTCCAACTGTCTTGAAATTCTTTACCTTGAGGCAGAATGGGTGCCTTCTCTTCTACTGTCAGGTCATTGTTCTGCTCTGTCTTATGTCTTGTGTTGTATGGTGACACTTTCTCAGCCTGGAGAAGGCTGTTTGCACCCAAAATCTTGCAAAGAATTTTTCCAACTATTTTAGTTGGTCTAATAAAAGATATTGTATTTAGACAAAGAATGGTGTCTGCCTTGCATGGTATGTTGTCTTGTGACCATGCAAAACTATCTTAGTTTGGTTCAGGTGTGATCCTGTAACATAGTTTAGTAGGGGCTACAAGCTCTCACAGCCTGGCCATTGTTCACTCAGACACCTTAAGTTCTTTGGATCAGCCTTTCTTGGTAATTAAGCAAGATCCAATTGTAACAAAAAGGATGTAGCACTTCTTTTCAAGCGTTTTTTATTCATTTTTTTCAGTGAGAAATATAAGGCTTAAATCAGGCTACTGTATGTGGGAAGAATCCTGTAATTTACTGATGTAACTCAGTTATTGTTATTAGTCTAATTTTTTTTTTTCCAGAACAGAACACCTACTGTGTGGGGTGACTTTCTACATTATTATTATTTAAAATCCGTTGTTGGGGCATGTACTGATGCTGTCCTTGAATAATTAAAGGACTGTAAGAAGCTGTTATGATGGTTTGTGAATCAGACTCCCCCATGCTTAACAGCTATTTGTAAAAGCATTAACTTGTCATTAAGTACTACTGACTGATTGACTTTAGGGTGTAATTGCATAATTAAATTTAAGCTTACCAAGAGGTTACTTGAAACATTCCACTGAAAAATACAATCCTGCATGTTTAGGCAAATATCAAGGTTTTTCTCAGTTTCAGATGTGATTTTCAGGTGAGTACAGAGATATAGAATCAGTCTGGCTTTTAAATACCATCTTTTAAAATCATGTAAAATCTTCTGCGCTTTTTAATCTTGCCTCTAGCCTGTGTTACACAGTGGGCATGTCTGCATATGAAATTAATGCAACTGAGTATACTCTGGCTCAATTTGAGCTAAAAGTAAACTAATCCTGATGTCACCACCTACACATGAGTTAAACCGCAGTAATTTACTGCTCTGCTAGATTACCATTTGTATTTGATGGGACTATCTGGCAGCACAGTAAATTAATTTTCTGCACCCTAATTGCTGCGTATGTGTAGACAGTGATAGGGGGTGCCCCAATACATCAGTCCAATATCGGATCGGTACCAGTGTAAAGAAAACTGGCTGTATCGGATATCAGCTCAATAAATGCCCGTGCTGCATGCAGCTGCAGCGCAGCACTCAGGAGCAGGGCCAGCAGCATGGAGAGCTGCATGTAGCTGGTAAGTCTGGTGGGGTGGAAGGGAAAGGCATGGAGAGAAGGGGTGTGGGGGGGTGGAGATCAATGCACCCCGTGGTGAGGGAGGGGGCAGAGGTAGGGGCAGGCTCTGTTTTGGGGGGGGGGGGCAGAGCCACAGCTCGTGGGAGGGGAGGTGGCTCCCGCTGCTTGCACCCTAGGAGGACACGAGGGTGCGGGGGTGGGCACGTGTGCCCCCTGGATCTGCATGGGGTGGTGGGCTGCAGCCAGGGCTGTGCAAGACTCTTCTTGGTGGGTACTGGGTTTGGAGTGGGCACCAGCAGTGCTAGGACGATGCTGCATCCACCCCAAATTTCACTCCTCTCCCAGTGCTGCTGCCGCGAGCCGCCCGGCACAAACCCAGCTCTTCCTGGGACACGGGTGGAGGTGGGGCGTTGAGCCGGGACTGCGCTGGGCGGCTGGCAGTAGTCAAATTTGGGATGGATACAGCGTCCTCCCAGTGTTGCCGGCACCCGCTCCAAGCCCAGCCCCCGCCAAAAAGAGCCCCACATAGCCCTGGCTGCAGCCCACTCCTCCCCATGTAGATCCAGGGGGCACATGCCCCCCCATGTGCTCCTCGGGTGCAAGCAGCTGCGGGAGCCACCTCCCCTCCCGAGCTGCAGCTCCGGCCTCCCCCCCTGGCAGGACAGCATCTGCCCCTACCCCTGCCCCCTCCCTCTCTGCAGGGGTGCATTGATCTGCCCCCCGCCACACACACCTTCTCTCCCCCCTTCCCTTCCACCACACTGGCCTTACCAGCTGCATGCAGCTCTCCATCCTGCCAGCTCTGCTCCTCACTGCCTGAGTGCTGTGCTGCAGCTGCATGCAGCACAGGCATTTATTGGCCCCATCAGCGAAGCCCAGCCTCCACTGAGAAGAGCCCCACATAGCCCTGGCTGCAGCCCATCCCGCCCCGTGCAGATCCAGGGGGCACACGCCCCCCTGTGTGCTCCTGGGATGCAAGAAGTTGCAGGAGGCACCTCCCCCTCCCCAACCCAGCGCCTGCCCCTGCACCCTCCCTCACCATGGGGGGTGTTGATCTGCTGCCTCCCACACTTTTTCTCTCCCCCCTCGCCTACCACCACGCCAGATTTACCAGCTAGAGGCAGCTGTATTGGAAATTGGATCGCTATCAGCCAATATGCCTCCTTAAAATATCAGGTATTGGTATTGGCCCCAAAAATCTCTATCAGTGTACCTCTAACAGTGATACTTTACCGCACAGAAGATTAGTCTGCTGTGCAGTAAAGCATCTCTTGTAGATGTACCCAGCATATGGTGTGATTATTGAGACTTAAGCCTGTAATTCATATTTTTTCAAAAGATTCCAGACAACGTTCCATACTGAAGCATCTCCAGAGCTTTGTGTAAAGTTCCTGCATTTGTTTATGATTTGGTAAACTTGAGAAAACTAGAACGCAATGAAAGACACATTCCTATATTTTTAAAACAAATGTTTGTATTCTTTTTGTGTTCCTTCACAAATGCAGGATTTTCAAGTGACCTTTACTATGTGTTCTGCTATAGATCAAGCATTTTGGTAATTGAATGAAAAAAAATCATACCACAACAAGCATCATTTTTTGCTTGGCTCAGAGTTTCTTGTATGTCATAGTGGTGAACTACTTCATTTCACTTAATCAAAGTTATATTTAACCAAAAAAGTAAACTAGATTAATGTGTCTTTGCTCTTCCCTAGAAAAAAAATGTGGACTGTGATCTGTTTATATGTACTAAGGATAAAATCAGTTTTTGAAAAAGGAATTGTAGGTCTGTTAGAACCTATTATGAAGTTCAGGCAAAGGCTTTATTACAAGTTCAAATGAGACATGCAGCTTGGAAATCTGTGGCTGTCTCCTTCCTGTGTTACAGGAAACCTTAAACTTTTTCATTCATGTTACATAGTCTGCATGGGATTTTGCACCACTGTTGTATACGATAAGTGACAGAGGTCAGTCCCTTTGGAACTTAGGAGCAGACAAGTATTTACATGATAATACATTTTTAATTTTGGGGGGAAAGGGCTATTGTTTTAGTAACATAAATCTTTATTTGGGTATCTGAAAGATTATTAATTCTGGAGTTCTTGAAGTTCTTATAGATTCTCTTGATACTCAATTTAGTCACTTAACCTTCATTTTTGGAGCTTTTCTTACACATATTGAGTCACTGGATTTTAAAATGCTAAAGGATTTTCTTTTCTTATAAACTAGCGGGGAATGGTTAATTGCTCATTACATTACTGGAGGTTTTCAGTTAATTTCAAGAGTCCTTGGGACAGTTGAATTGTTTGCATAATAAGTTGTGGGTTTGCTTATGACTGGGCACTTCAGCTTTGATTACCAACAAAATTTCATGGAACCTGGTAGGCTTGTCACAGGCATCCCTTAGGTGTGATAAATTGATAAAGGAAATGTAGTGCCTTTCAGAAGGGTGTGTACCTATGAGAAACAGGAAGCAGTACACCAACTGGCTGTGTGTTAAGGGATTTGTAACTCTTGACTAGTGCAGGTGTGCAGACACGCTGCTGAGCATACTCACTTCAGGCATCTTGGCAGCCGCACTGTTCAGCAAAGAGTGAAAAACCCTGGTGGGTAGAGAAATATGACTACATTACAGCTGAAAGAGTTATCACATTCAGGTCTGTACAGGAGGAGACGGGATCGTCCTGATAGTGTGGGGCTTCAGGGGTTACACGAAGAGAAGCTAAGGTGAGTGAGTGAAAATTAATGGCTAACAAAGGTGACTGGTGCCTCTTTAGTTATGTGTTTGTTTTAACGGTTACAGTAAAACTTAAGTACAAACAGCAGATTCTGATAATGGAATTATCAAACACGTGTAATGAAAAGTAGCCCCCAAAGTACCAAATAAATCCAGGAAGAGCTAATAGGAAGCAGATATTCTGTGTTCGCTTCAGTCACAGCATGGTATTTGGCAATGATATGACTGTCCTAAATTCAGGAAAAGGAGGCTCTCCATAGCTTTTTAGTATACCTCTGACAAATGTAACTTACTAGTAAATACCTTTCACAAATCTTACAAGTTATTGCATTGCAGCTTACAATAAGTCCACAGTTTCAATGAGAGTGTTCTGACGACTTAAAAAAAGTTGTCTAGCTTCTCTGGGGTCTTTCTGCTGCCATTCTATAGGGTTTTTCTTTGTTTATAGATGGTCTGGTGCAGCTTGTTAGATTATGGTTTTTCATAGGGGTTTCTTTGTTATTGTAATGGCTTTAGACAAAAGAATGTGGTAGAACCACTTAACATGACCTTATAAAGAAAGGATAACCAAAAATCTGAAAGCAGTTTAATGACTTCAGTTATTTTCCTAATATTAATGTTCATTTTAGCACATTCAATTAGACTTTCAGAGGCCTATATTTTGATTGGTATCATGAAAGAATAATTGTTTAGAACCTGAGTAAACATCAGTATAGAAAAGTAAAAATACTCTTTTTTTTTTTTAATATTCTCAAACAATCTGTTCCCATTTTTGCTAGTTAGAGAAGGATTCTTGTGTAAATGCTGACAAAAGCATCAAGGGAGTGAAAGTACTTCCTACCTTCTAATGACTTTTACATTGCTCTTATTTTTATGCTATTTTTTTTGTTTGAACTCTGTAACTGGAGTGCTACATAAAATTGTGTGTTGCTTTTTTATATGGGGGTTACAGTACTGTCAGCTTCTGTACAACAAAATCATCTTTTCAGGCCTTCAAACTTTGACTGAAACTCTACAGAAATTACAAATACTTCTGTAAATGCACAAATACTTCAGTTAAATTATTTGAGCTTGTGGTTTCAGAAGGATGGAAATTTAGATTGATGTGCTTAACCTTAACAACTTAATGTCAGTTTATAAACTATTTTCAAACAGACATTATAGAAACTTTATCTAAAGTCTTTTAGTCACCATGATACAAAAAAGTAAAACTAAATAAAGTCATCTTGCAATTCTATTAACTTGAATCTTGATCAGGCATTTATCCATGGGACCACTCTTTACCTACCTTTTTAAGAATTCCAATACATGTTCATATTAAAAGTCTTATAATCTCATATCAGCATTTCTAACTTCAAATGTCCTTCTTTTCCTTATTGCAGACTTCATGTTTTTGGATGTATGTACCCCAAATCAAACTGTTACACTTAATCATCTATATACCTCTTAGTCCAGGTTATTTTTCAGTCTACCTAAGTCTAGAAGTTTATGCTTGATTCAGTGTTTTTTCCTTTTGTAATATAGTTTCTATATTCAGTTTAATTTATTTGAAACTAGTACAAAAGAAAAAATAAAGGTCATGTTTAATGTCATGCTATGAGATCAAAATATGCTTTCATAACTGGAGTCCATCAGTAAAGCTGTTGGAAACAAGTTACAAAGATGCATATTTGATAGCAATAATGTTCCTGTTGTTCTTTTTTTAGTGTTCATGTCAGAGTAGTATTCATGAGCCTTGATCTGGAGTAAGGCCCTATGGGGATGCTGTATAAATATAAAAGTTGACATGACTCTTACCATGGACTACTTAAAGCTTAAAAAGATGAACATACCTGAAGGTTAGGTGTGAGAGCAGATTTGTGTCTAGAAGGGATTTGAAGAAGTCCATAGCCTCACAGATCAGTTAATGGAGGGTGATCCGTGCATAAAGTGGAATGGCAGAGTGTCTGGATGTGTTTATGGGACATGCGGGTAAGGAGACCAACACCTTTGATGAGGCAGCTTCAAAAGTGGGCACTTAGGCTGCGTCCATATATGCAGGAGCCTGCAGTTTGTGGCACTGCAGACCTCTTTGTGGCACCACAAACCATGTGGTGAACATTAAAATTTGCCCCATGCTGCAAATTTACAGGCAGAATTTGCTACTGGGATTTTTTGGTAGCAAAAAAATAAAAATCAGAACAAAAAGCAGCACAATGCATGCACAACAAGTGTGTGCCAGCACATGTGGAACCCGGGCCATCCAAAGCAATGTTCTGGCTGCCGACCAGGCCTCTGTGTTGCCCAACCTGTGTCTCTGCTGCTCCAGGCCACCTGGTAAGACTGCTGGGGCAAGCAGTGATGCTGGCCCCAGCCTCCAGCTCTCCCTGGCTAAAGAGCCAGGAGGAGCTAGGCAAGGGCAGTTTGCCTGTTGTAGGACAATTTGTCCACAATGAAGCACACGTGCAGGGGCTTGCAGTGTGGGAATTTGTGCTGCTACAAGCACAAACCCCTGCAAGTCTGGATGTAGCTAAAGAGGTCAAACTGTTCCAGTAACGTTGTTAATTAAGTTGGTTGTTTAAAGCAGGCCTTGCTCTTTCTTTTAACCCCTTTCCTCTTGTTTCTTGTACCTGCTATTGTGATCTTGCAATAATTTTTATGGAAAAAGACTGTGCCATTTAAGACTAGGAAAATATCTTTGTGCTCTTATAAATAAAAGAAAATAACTTTAGGGAGAAAAAGAAAGTCCTTATTTTGCAAGAACATCAAATGGAACCCTGAAAAACACCAGGTCACTAAATTCTTCCCAGTGGCACTGAAGTGTCTGTTCTTAGTGAACAGTTAATTTAGAATCTGTTCATGCACAAGGAGTACAAACTGCTGCCTCCAACATGCATTATTTCTGAACCATCATAATGCCCTGTTGCATGGTTTTGAAACATCTGTTAAAATTCATCTTCTTGTTAGTTTTCTAAGCTAAGTACAAACAGTCCAAAAGCCTGAGGCTGAATCAATTCAATCTTTGCAGATTAGTTTTAACTACGTAGATTGAACCAATAAGCAAGTGAACAGATATTGACTTTTGATTCCGGAAAGCAACCAAATGCTTGCAGTGGCTCAGGCCAGAAGGTGAGGGGCACTAGAGCATGCCTTCCTGCTCTGCGGGAGCAGAGAGCTTGGGTCAATGCTACCCAAGTCTTTTGTGGCGGGAGAGGGTGAGGCGAAGCATCCTGGGATGCTGAGGGACTGTGAGTTAACTTGAATCTGAAGAGGATCTGGAACAGAAGTTCAATAAACTGATTTAACCTAAATCAGTTAAGTCTGATACTGCATCCATCCAAGTTTATCTTAAACTGGTTTCAGCCATTTTGAAAGTGGTTTATGTGTGCTGAACTTTGGTTCTGTTACAGATTTGAACCACTTTCTGATCACTTATACTGGTTTATGTGTAATTTTGTCCCTAGCCCTCTAGTGTTGCCTAGCTCCCTTTTTAATACAGTTACGAATTTAAATATGCTAAATAATGCTTGTGGCAATTACCATTAATTTCTGCCAGGGTAAAAAATGACATTAGTTTCTATTCTATTTTCTAATCCTGTATCATCATGTACCTGTTACTACTTAGTTTCCAAAGTTGTCTCTTGTGAGGGTTTTCTGAAAAGGACTTTGAAAAGGCTGTAGTAAATGATAAATACCCCTTCTTTTTTTCTTCCAAAGCTTTTTCCCTTTTCTTTGTGGTGTCCTTTTCCCTTACCCTGTTTGTAGTATTTGCCCTCTAAGTTGTCAGGAACTGGGTAAACCACCTATGTGTGCTTGTACAGACCATAACTATATAGTGTACAGCAGCACCACTCACTGCCCTAGGTAGAGGAGTAGATTCATGGGTGACTGGTGCCGCCTTAGTCAGGGGGGGCATGTGCCCCCCTCCCCTCAGCAACCTGGGGTGGGGTCCCACCACAGCCCATCGCAAGACAGCCAATCACGAGACAGCTGATCGCTGCAGCTGCTTCTGGGAGTGCAACAGCGCTCTGCTCCCCAGCCGGTGCTTGCAGGGGGGACGCCGGTGCTCCTGCCTGCCCCCCCTCCTCCCCCCCCGCCCATCACCTAAGCTGCAAGCGTGGCCAGTCAGGGAGTACGCTGGTGCACATGCACCCCCGTGCACCCCTTACACGTTGCCACTGAGTAGATTTAATCTCTGACTTCAGTCTCACACAGTTTTCAAGTGTGTGGTATAGCTGGATGTGGGATGGCAGCTAGGGCAGGATAACTCAGGTACCAATAATACCAGTGTCCAGGGTCCTGAGTTGAAGAACTAAGATTTTCTCAAAAAGAAACCATCATGGAATGCTTAATGACTATGAATGTGAAGTTTGGACATGAGGCCAGTTAATTAACTGGATAGAATCAACATTAAAATTCAGCAGTATCAAAGGAAAGGAAACTAGAAAAAGCCTAACAGAACAAAATAACTTCTGTCCCAAATGCAGGAGTGTATATAATTCCATACATTTTGGGAAGCAAACAGACAAACCAAAAAGTTCCTGTTTAAATCCTTTTCTGCTGGATCTTTTTTTTTTTTTTTTTTTTTTTTTTTTTTTTTTGGCACAGGCTTTTCAGACTGTAGTGAAAGCATCAAAATTATGAATGAGCTTTTAAAAAAAACTTTGACTGGCTCTTTGGTACCAAAATTATGTTTACATTTTTAACTTTAAATTAAGTTTAATGTAGATTATTCTGAAGTATTAAAATACAAATCATCAACAATTGGGACCCTGAAATCCTAATGCCACCATTGAACAATATTTTCTGAATATGTAGCTAAATGTACATTCCTAAAGGTATACAAAGTAAGAAAAGACCATTGTTTTTTGCATGAAACAAAATTCCTTAATGAGACCTGGTTTGAAGTACAATATGAAAATACAGTAATTTCCTGTGTTAACGTAACTTTATGATGGATCAGATACAGCAGGATTTCAGGGTTCATAACAGGAAGTAGATCTCTTACTTTTGCATCTCTACCCATTAATGCTTGTATAATCCAAAGCCTGACCTATCTCTATCATTGTTTTCTAAAAGTTTGTAAATCTGTTCTATAGTTTGCAGAGACTCAGTCCATAAGCAAGTCTTCCTCTGCAACCTTTCCCAGGTTGGATTACATAAATGGTTTGGGCCTTACTCTTAAATTTTAAAGTTTTTAAGTTTACAACAGAATCCTCTAAATAGCCTCATAATTTTAGTGCTGTACCTGGAATTTAACAAATGGCTTATTTAAACAGTAACTCAAAATATTTTAGACTTTATGAGCTAGACACCTGATTTTGTGTCCTGAACTAAATTGGGAGCCCAAAAACTGTAAGTTAAGTTTTAGTTGGCTGCACTCTGTGTGACACTAAACAAGCCACTTGATCTCTCCTTGCCTCAGTCTCTCCAGTTCTTGAAGTAGGACTTACAAATGGGTAGATGTTAAATGGTTTAAGACAGGGGTGGGCAAAATATGGTTTATGGGCAGTTTCATCTGGCCCACGGTTCATGGGCCAGATCTGGCCCACCCATCAATTAATTGCAACCTGCCAAGCCCATGCGCCTTGCCCTCGTGGCCAGAAGGGCCCAGCCCAGCCATCACGCATAGCTTTCAGGCACCTTTGCTGCTGCCACTGCTGCAGCTGCCAAGGGGCCTGCTTGGCTTCCCCGATGTCCAGCAGGCATACCCCCCATGCCTGCCTCAGGGTGCATGCAGTGGCTGGGAGCTGTGCCCCCTTCCTGCTCCCCTGCAGCCCCCAGATGAACCGTCCGCGACTTCATCTTGTGCCCTGCTCTGCCCTGGCTGGGTAGTGCCTCCCCTTGTCCCTGCCCCTACCCCAGCCCTGTTCCCTCCCTCACCATAGGAGGCCTTGATCTGCCCTCCCCCCCATAGAATGAACATGAGCCACCAATGTAATGCTGTAGCTGGCAAAGCAAACAAAACACTGGTGTGCATCTACTGATGCATCTCAGACAAGACTAAGGATGTCATCTTTCCACTTTGCTTGGCCTTGGTGAGGCCGCAGCTAGAGTACTGCATCCAGTTCTGGGCACCACACTTCAGGAAGGTTGTGGAGAGGCTTGAGAGAGTCCAAAGGAGGATTACATGTATGGTAACTCAGAGGGGACTTGGTGGCAGCCTATAAGTATATAAGGGGCACATATCAGGGACTGGGAGAACATTTGTTCACCAGGGGTCCCCAGGAGAGGACTAGGACTAATGGTCATAAATTGCTAGAAGACCGCTTTAGATTAGACATAAGGAAAAACTTCTTTACAACTTGTGTGCCCAAATAAACTCCCCTCCTCCTCTCCCCCCCGCCCCTCCCCCCCAGGTGGTACAATCATCTACTCTGGATATCTTCAAAAAACGTCTGGACGCTTGCCTTGCTGGGGTCATCTGACCCCAGCAGTCCTTCTTGCCCAAGTGCAGCGGGGCTGGACCTGATGATTTTCCTTCCAGCCCCTAACATCTCTAAATAATCGGCCATCGGTATTGACCCAGGAATCTTTATTGGTGCACCCCTAGTAAGTGCTGATGGTGTTTTTTAATTGTTGTGTAACCAGTTGCAATACAAGAGCAAATAATGTCATGGTATGTCAGTTTTAGTAGTTAGTATGCACAAAACACCATTTAAATGCTCAAATAATTGGCAACCGTTAAATTGCTTTATGATGCAATGAAGCATTTTTCAAAACCTCCTCCTTAAGAGTGCTGGACTCTCAAATATTTTGTTAGAAATTTCACCTATATGCTGAAACTTTCCTCCCTGCTTTCTCCCATAAACAGGATGTTAAGGAAACAGTAAGCAGACATCTGTGATTAATCATGAGGAATTACTCAGCTTTATAGATGCTATTTGCACATCTTCCCTTTTTTTCACCCCCTCCTCCCTTCCTTTCTGAATGGTGTTCAAAAGTAATGTTTGGACTGGAAATTCTCGCCTTTTGCAGTTCAATAGAATATTTTGAAAAAAAGAAAAGAAGTCAAACAACTGTTGATAGTATTATAATAATGACACTTTAAAACTGAGCAAAGTAGCATCCTTAACTTTTTTTTTAAATTCCTATGCAATTACTTTTCTAAAACTTTCAGAAAACGAGATCTCAGTAAAATCTTTCACTGAAACTAACTTGTGCAACACAACAAATAGCTACTGAAGATACGCTACTAATAGCTATCAGTTATTCAAGTAGTTTTCTGCTTTTTCCTTTAGTCACCAAAAATAGATTTAATAGATTTCGTAGACGTTAGGGCTGGAAGGGACCTTGGAAGATCATCAAGTTCAGCCCCCTGCCTGAAGGGCAGGAAGTCACCTGGGGTCATAGGATCCCAGCAAGATAAGCATCCAATCTTCTCTCCAGGGTATACCTTAAAGATATCTCTTTGTGGGAAGATAGTAACTACTACACTGGTTTTGTACTTTTCTGGTGGAGCCTAACAAATCTCTTTATTTCATTCAGTAAAGCTCCTGGGTTTCTTGCAGCTTATCAGTTCAGGAGCCTACTTAAATACATGCTTAAGTTCTATTGGGATTTGAGATACAGGCTTTTCTGAACCGAAGTCTTAGGGCTCCTTTACATATACAGGGAGGCTGCTCTGATGTGCTGTAAATCCAGCATGTTGGAGCAGGCTCGATTAATCGAGTCAGCTGGAGCACAGAAATTAATGCGTTCCAGCAGTCTCCAGCATCACATGTATCAGCGTCCCTGCACTGAAAAATGGTGGTGGGGTGCTTTGAATTAAAGCTTGTTGAATGAGCTTTAGTTCAAAGTGCCCTGCCGCCATTTTTTGAGCACAGGGATGCTGATGCATGGGCACTTTTAATTAGCATGGCTTGCTAATTAAAGTTCTCCCCCTGCCTCCCGGACTACATCTACGAACTCTCTTTGTTTGTAAAACTCAAGTTGTCTCAGGAAGCCCAGCATCCTCTGTTTACATCTGTACCTTCGACCATTTAGGAATTATGCAGGGTCATGATCTTCCCTGGTGTAAAGTAAAAAAAACCCTCACTTAGAGTAGACCTCAGAAGACAAGTCTGCTGTATGTATGGCACTTGCCTTACTGCAAACTTTCCACTCTTTGCCGGATGAACTGTGAGGAGTTGGCCAAGGCAGTGGACCATGGATGTCCAGAGATTGAGGGACTCTGTAGAGCTTTTGAATTCAATGGGATCCTGGGAGCAAAGAAGAGGCAAGAAAAGTAGAGTTACTTTGTAGAATTCCTGACCTGTAGTTGACAACTTCCACTGTGTACGTTTGATTATAAATATTCAGCAACAAAAATACTAAAATAGTTGTCAAGTCCCAAATTACCATGACTGGAAACCTTGTTAGAGTGATCTACCATAAATTGTGGACCAGCAAACTTTTTTCCCTGAATCTAAATCACCTTTGAACCCTTGATTGAAAGAACACTTTGAATCATCTGTTTGGTGTTCTAGGTGGAGAGATGGTTCATATGTCTCAACCTACCATAAAATAATTATGGTATCTTGCAGCAGTCAAAGGTATGAGCCTTAGGATATTTTAAAATGAGCTGCTTTGTAGACTGTAGGCAAGCCTGTGTCCAACTCATCCAAGTGACTAGAGGCATTCAGTTGTACATCCACACTACTTTTCATTGCTTAAGGGTTAAAATAACTCATGATTAAAACACCCCACTTGGCCTCACCCTCATGCTTCTTCTGCATGTTGCATAATAGTTCTTAAACAATTTCTTTTGATTTATTCAGTGTGACATGATGTCATCTCTTCTGACCCTGAATGACTAGATGTCAGAGACTTGCACAAGTGAAATTTAAGCAATTGTTTCTCTTAAATAACTGAGATGACACAAGTGTAAAGCTTTGGTGGCTTTATCACATGTTAATTTTTTCCACTGGTTGGGGCACATACAAATAAGCTGAGGTGTGAGAATTTGTTCTTTCAGGGCTACTTGATTAACTTTCACAAACCTTACAGACCTGCTTTCTGATATGTAGCTTACTGCGATTCGGTAGCTAAGTACCCCTGGACCACAGCATTCTATACATAAAATCCAGCCTTGTTGCTTATCATTCTTCAGTTACATAAATATGTTAAACTATTATTAATTCAGTATATATCATTAAACTCTGAATTTCCACACAGGAATGCTCCTTTGTGGAAATAACCTAAATCTTCCTTAAATGTCTCCTCTTTAAATTAAAACAACTGACCTGGTCTCTCACTCAGAAGAGGAAGCCCTGGGTCATGACTTTTTTTCTTGTATTCTTGTAGTTCAATGGGCTGAAGTTGAACTATTATTCTGATCCAGACTGCTCCCTTGCGAATCATGTACTGGATGTTTTTTGTGACACTCTTGGTGCAGATCTCAAGCATAAATAAAACTGAACTATCTTGCATACCATCTGATGTCGTAGAGCATGTGGGGTTAAGGTCCTCTTTGCTTCACTTCTTTTCATAGGAATGCATAGGTCTGGGGCTGGAATTCATATTTTTCCTTTCTAAATGTCAATTTAGCAGTGGTTATATTTGTCCTTTACAATTCTTGGTAGGATTATGAATAATGACTGCACAGTAAATATTTCAGTGTTTGGGCGTTCTTACTGATAAGAAACTTAGGTTCACCAAAACATTTGCAAATCTGTCTGCAAGCCTGCTCATGTTACTGTTTCAGTGTCAACAATGTCAAGAATTTTGTCCGAGACTTTTCTGTTTCTTTGAACTGAAGGTTGAAGCAAAAATCTCAGAGTGTTTGAATTCACATAGAAATTGTAAAAAGAAGTAATAGCTCACTCACACCTCTGATCCAGTATTCTGCATGTTGTAATGACAGTGGCAATGTTTAAGACAGAAAATGTCCTTTTTCTTCTTTCTTCTTTGTTTGTCTTTCCAGGGACTTGTTGTATACACCTTGTCATGATCTATATCAGGGGTTCCCAGTGTTTATATGCCTAAGGGCACATTTGAATTTAATAGAAAAAGCAGCAGGCGCCAATATGAATATTAAAGTTTAGATTTTAGATCAATCTGATCATCTCATTCATTACTTAAAATTGCACTAGATCTGCAACTTCAAAATGCAGCTTCCCTTTTCATACAAAAATATTTAGATAAAAAATATTTGTTAGAATAATGATTTTTACTGATCATGAAAATGTGCATGGGCACCTGAATAAACCTCCGGGGGCACCATGGCGCCTGCAGGCACCGTGTTAGGAACTGGTGATCTATATATTAGTGGCGTTTCATTTTAACCATGGGAAAATGTGGATTTGGGGTTACTTTTTTAAATCTGAAAATTGGGGATTTTTTTTTTATCAGAGAGAATTAGAATCCCTGGTCATGAGTCAGTCCTCTTGTTGTCAGACTGCTCTGCCTTTTTTCATCTGTGCTTAAAATCCCTGCTGCAAGGAACCTCTTTTCCCCTGCTATGTTTTTTATACCAGAACTGAATTGAATGAAGGTGCAGCAAACGTGAAATGGATAATTTCACTGTATTAAACCAATGTACGTCATGCTCTGTACTGCTTGGAAAGTCCTTGAAAGAAAGCTTGTTCAGTATGCCCAAGTACTCCATGTTCTCATGCACCTGTTGAAACCTGGTTATCATCAATGTAGTAGACATCAATCAAATCACCTGAGCTGGTCAGTTTGCTTTTAATCCAGTAAACAGTGTTTGTATTTTCCTACTGCCTTCTGTCTCTGTTTAGACCTCTTCAATGAGAACCATTTATGTGTATTTCTCCTTGAAAAGGTTATTGATTATTACATTTGTTGCAAAATCTGTTACCCTTGTTTTAAGGGGCTGTGTCCTAGCCTCTTCCACTGGACACCCAATTGGTTAAGGCATGAGCATATCCATGACATGTTTTTCTGACCTGGTGATATTCTAAATAGCGATGTATGTGAATGCTTGCTTTCTTAATAGTAAATGCAAGCTCTGTAGCTTTGAGAGAGTGTAATGAAATGACATGTTGATAATGCATTTTGACAGGAGGATTAAAGTGAATTCCTTTTAAGCGAACTCTCAGCCTAAGTAAAGACAGCCAAAAAGCCCAAGGCTGAATTGATTCAATCTTTGCAGGTTAGTCTAAGCTGTGTAGATTGAACCGATAAGCAAGTGAACAGACATTGACTTCTGATTCTGGAAATGCTGCCACATGCTTGCAGTGGATCAGGCCAGAAATCAGGGCATGCTAGAGCACACCCCCCTGCTCATCTGGATCAGACAGTTTGGGCCACAGCCAGCCTACCCACCCTGTAAGTGGGGCTTTGCAGGAGAGATGCAAAGCATTCTGGGATTTTGGGGGACTGTGAGTTAACTTGAATCTGGAGGGGATCTGGCACAGATAAACCGATTTAACCTAAATCAGTTAGGTCTGATACTACATCCATCCAGGTTTATCATAAACCGGTTTCAGCCATGTTAAAAGTAGTTTATGCGCACTGAACTTCTGTTGTGTTACAGATTTGAACATGTTTCTGATCACTTGTACAGGTTTATGTGTAACTTCTGTCCCTAGCCTCACACTATAACCTTTTGTGCAACATCATCTGTCCTCCACTCGTCTTTTTTGTGTTCTCAAATATGCATTCCATTTGTTCACTCTTTCTATTCTTTTGGTGATAGACATACATACAAGCATAAGACTGGAATGGATCGCCTGGGCTATTGAGGCAACAGCTTATCCAAAGAGTCCTGAAATTTTCCCACTCCAGCCCCTCTCACAAAAAACACCGTACAATATGCTGCAGGTAGATGAAAGACATTGTAATGTCACAGAAGTTACTAGGTTAACTGAGACTTTTTAAGACACTGATGGCAGGTTACTTTAGAAAATCATGAAACAGTGCCCTCAATTTGGGGAATGCTTAACAATTCTTCAGTTAATACTCTTCAGCTTCATTTACTCTGGAGGAAGGCATTATTAAATATAATATAGAAGGGGAAGTACTTTGGTTCATGTTATATAGACGGTCAGACAATCATACTAGCTTGTTCTGGTTTTAAATCTGTGCAGTTATCAAAGCAATGTTATTTTGCATTGGCTTTGTCTACAGTATATTTTAACACATTTGTCTCTTGCGGACTTAATATGTTTCCAGTTCATTTTTCTAGCAGCTGCTGTGGGGGAAACTAAATACAGGTAGTTTAATTGTTTCCTATTCTGTGTTTGGGGAGCTGGATAATGCAGTGTGAACATTTTAAAAATAAAATGCAATATTAACAACCCAGATAATTAATTAGTACGATCTGATCTGTGAAAGAGGAGAAATGGCATTAGCTCTGTACAAAAGGTGTTTTCCTTTGCCCAAAGAAATTAACTCTTGCTTATTAAAACAGATTCCCCTAGCCTCAGTGTAGCATTCATAGTAGTATCTTTTGTTTACTTGAAAAGAGATCTGTAAGGGACTGACATGCTACTTAGTAAATAAAAACAATGTCCCCCACCACCTTAGCTGAAGGTCAAGCCTCAGCGTGGTATCTGCAGTGGAGTCGTTACTATAAAAAGAATGTAATTTAGAGCCAGAAAGTCTGGTGTTGACAGTTATCCCCAACCATATAAGGAACTTCACGGACATACTAGACATCTTTCATAGTAGGCTGGGCATTCAATTTAGTCAAGATATTAATTATAGCTCCTGGATGAACTGTTCAGGTCATAGAACTCAGCTTATAAAAACATCAGTCAGAGCTAGTGTAAGCGGATGGTTAGTACAGATCTAGTATCTCATCTACTTTTTCTTTCAGTTTACCAAGTGCATAATTTGTATGTGGCCATTTGTAATGATTTGGGATATGAATCAAATACCTCTGGGATAGGAAACTTCTCTTTCAGAGGGAAGAACCATAAAACTAAATGTCACTGGGACCTTATGTGTCAGTAAATGTTGTATTTAACCTCTCATATATTCTATGTGAATATAATATCTAAAGCAAATGATCAAAATGTTATTTATTAGGGGGTTGCACACTTTGTACCTTCCATCAGTCCAACTCCCTGCACACACCAGCAGCTCCTCCTATTCCTCCCTTCTCCACGGTCTCCTTCTGTAACATCTTCCCATCTCTGCCCCACCCCCCCCTTGCTTACTCCAGGCACTCCCTGTGGGTGGGTGGTATTGTTTTGGTGGGATGTGGTCTGTGGATATCAACAGATTCCTTGATCTGTAGACAATTAAGGTCCTGGCTGAAGCTAATGGATGTGCTAACCTGATGTCTGGGGCTCTCTCTGTTCCCATTTCCTTCCTTTTGGTTTTCTGATAGATTGTTTTAATCTCAAATCAATAGGATCCTGCTCCTGGGTACCTAGAGCATTTCCTGAAATTTTAAAATGGATTGGCTATGGTGGTCAGAAATTATTGTCTAATCTCCAGATGGGCAAAGGGGGAAAATGCTGTCAAGTTGAGTCAAGGATCATGTATGATTGCTTGAAATTATTCTGTTCTGGCCCGTCGGTATACAGCATGAGTGCTTGCAGCATGGCCAAAACAAACAAAAATGTTTGTGACTTCCACTTTATAGATAAATTATTTCACACCTCAGTACAAAAATATTTCCACATTTCTGAACTGTTGCTATACAGTGGTACATTTATTGGACCTGGTGGGACTCCTGACATGACTGGAGTGTAGCTATAGAGGGTACACCTTGCATAAAAGGGACTGGGTGGGGGGAAAAAAGGTGGAGGCATTGCTCTCTATGTGAAAGAGCGGTACACCTCCTTGGAGGATGACATTGGCTTCAAAAATGGACATCTTGAAACTCTCTGGGTCAAGTTGCAGGCGTGTGGGGGGAGGCGCGGCGAGAGAGACCTGACTTTCAGTGTATACTGCAGACCACCAGACCAGGGGGAGGAACTTGATCTGGAATTTACCTGAGAATCGACTGAGGCTGCATGTGCACATGACATGGTCATCATGGGAGATTTTAATTATTCAGACGTCTCCTGGGAGGAACACTTGGCCAAGTCGGAATGGTTGTGATCCTTCCTGACGTGTGTCAAGGAGCCCTTCCTGACTCAGGAGGTGCATGGGTCAACCATGTGGGCCTCGATTCCCGGATGGTCCTTGGGAAACGGCCGCAGTTGCGTGTCAAGTGGGGCACCGGGTGGTGACACCAACCCAGACACGCTTGGGGATGCCAAGAGCGAGGTGGAGATAAACACCACAGACAATAGGGTGTGAAATAAAATTTGATATTTACTTACAGAACTGTCGAAACAACTCGAAGGGTGATATAACTTGGAGGCGATGAACTATATACAGCAACAAGGGATAAGCGATGGGTGACGGGTAGAGACTGCAGTATACAAGTACGATGTCTGGTTGGGACAAAGTACAGGGCATTCCGGATTTGGCAAGGCAGTAAACTGTAATGCTTGGAGCGACCGGAGCAGCTTCTGCTATAGACCTAGGGGTCTGACCAGGCCCCAAGACGGGTGATCAATCCGTCCTGAGAGTCAGAGCCTGGGGACCTCGCGCCAAGGCGTGCGGTCCCCTATATAACTTTTTCAGCCAATCAGGAAGCTCCCCTGATGGTACATTCTGGAACCCATGGACATGTTGGCCAGCCAGCCATGCCAATTAGGTGGTCTTTGATTGGCTAGACCACAGGTGATCACGCCCTGATCACGCATCGCTTGCATGTTGGGTCAAATTGCTGATACACTCCGCCACCGCATCACTATTTACAAATGGTTGCGTCACTTAATACTTTGGTGCAATAATCTGGTGGGGTCACTTTGCTTGTTGACAAACCAGAGGTGATGCTCTGCAAGACTTGGTCCTGGCCAAAGGAGATGACCTGGTGACCGACTTAAATATAGAGAGAATCTGGGCGACAGTGACCATGAAACTATCATGTTCACTATTCGATGTAAGGCAGGCAAATCAGATAACAGGATTGAAATTCTGGACTTCAAAATGCAAATTTCAACAAGCTTGGGTCACTAGTAAGGCAAGTGCTGCGGGACCAGGGACTGAAGGTGAAAGGTGTGCACAAAGAGTGGTTGTTCCTTATGGATACGATCCTTGAAGCACAAAAGAAGTCCATTCCCGTACAAAGAAAGGTAACAGAAGGACTGGGAAGCACTGTTGACTGTGATTTCCCTGTTTAGCCCTCTTAAGAAAGAAGAAAGAACAATGGAAGCTTGGGGTGGGCATGAGGGAGCAGGTTGACATTGTATACCTAGACTTCCAAAAGGCCTTTGATCTAGTATTCCATGATATCCTCACAAGAAAATTGGAGGATTGTGGGCTTAACTCTGAGACAGTCAGGTGGGTGAGAAACTGGCTGCAGGATAGGACCCAGAGAGCTGTAGTGAACAGATTTGTGTCACCCTGGCGAGAAGTGGCCAGCAGTGTCCCACAGGGGTCAGTGCTCGGTCCAGTACTTTTCAACATCTTTATTAACAATTTGGATATGGGGGTGAAGAGCTCACTGGCCAAGTTTGCAGATGACACCAAGTTATGGGGAAGCATGGTCATGCTTGAAGATAGGCTACAGGTACAGGCGGCCCTAAACAGGCTCGCAAGTTTGACAGATCGGAACTGGATGAAGTTCAATGTTGAGAAATGTAAAGTGTTCCACCTCAGGATGAGCAACCCCCAACACACCTACAGGCTTGGCGGCACCAAACTGACTAGCACCATGAATGAAAGGGACCTGGGGGTAATAATAGACTACAGTATGAATATGAGCCGGCAGTGCGCTGCTGTAGCCAGTATGGCAAATAATACTCTGGCATGCATCAATCAGTGCATCTCCAGCAAACCAAGAAAGTGAATCTTCTGCTCTACTCAGCACTGGTGAGACTGCAGCCGGAGTACTGCATCCAGTTCTGGGCACTGCACTTTAACAAGGACGTGAACAAGCTTCAGGGAGTCCAGAGAAGAGCCACCCGTATGATCAGTCTTCAAAGGCAAGCCATACAAGGAAAGGCTGAGGGATCTGGGACTCTTCAGCCTGAGGAAAAGAAGGTTGACAGGGGACCTGGTAGCAGCTTACCACTACACTAGGGGAGTACATCAAGGGCTCGGTGAGCAAGTGTTCACCAGGGGACCTGAGGGGAAAATTAGGAGTAATGGCCACAAACTCCTGGAAGATCAATTCAGGCTCAACATTAGGAAAATCTTTACAGTCAGGGTGTCCAGACTGTGGAATAAGCTCCCTCCAGAGGTGGTGCAGTCGCCTATCCTGGAAATCTTCAAGAGGAGACTAGACAGTCACCTTGCTGGGGTCACCTGACCCCCAGTTATCTTTCCTGCTTGGTGCAGGGGGCTGGACCCAATGATCTTCCAAGGTCCCTTCCAGCCTTACAATCTATGAAGCTATGACTTCTGCCAGCAGGGGCCTTAGGAGTAGATGGCCACTTCCAGATGAGCAGGAGTGTGCAGTTTGTGGCACCACAAACCACACGTGGGGAACTTTAAAATATGCCCCTCGCTGCAAATTTTCAGTGTGGGGCAAAATATGTTACCAGGAAATCCTGGTAGCAAAAAAGAAAAAAAAAAAAGAAAGCACCAGAAAAAAACACAACATGGCACACATGATAAGAGCGTGTCAGTAGACACCAAGGCTTTGTCCTCCAGGGAGATGCTTTGCCTGCCGGCTAGAGCATTTCCACTCCTTCAGTTGTGCCCTAGCTCCTCCAGCATGCCCAGAGCTGGGAGAAACTGAGCAAGAGTAGTTTGCCCGAAGTGGGACAGTTTGTCCCTCAACAAAGTGCACGTACAGGGACTTGTGCTGTGGCAGAAAGTAGTAGCACAAATTTGTGCCGCTACTATTTTTGCTGCTGCAAGAGCATGCCCCTGCACATCTGGACATGGCCAATAAGTGTGGAACGGTTACAGGAGGAAAAGAGATGCAGACAAGGGTCATATTGAAGTAGGGCATAAAGAAAAGATATGCTTGTGTTATACACAGTGTGGATTTCAAAGGTAACTGTTTCTATAAGCAAAAGTAAATGCAGCATCTCACCCAACAAAACATGTTGTACTGTGTTTCACGTATTTCCCTTCTCCCACAAAAGTTCTACTTTAGGCTGGCTTCTACTGAGTTGTGACTTGTATAAAAAGCCTCATTAGAAGGTGTTGCTTACATACAATTATTTTTATGTTCTCTTCATTTCCCTGCAAACAAAAGGGACATTAATCTCTCAGGTGACAGATAAGCACTTTTTCATACCTGTGCCCCCTGGAATAATCCTATAATGAATTATGTGATAGAGTTGGGGAGGTCTTTCTCTCACCCTCTAGATAATTCTGTACATAAACACCACCACAAAAATCTTCGGCTTTATACTGTGGAGCACATAAGATGAAATTTGCAGAAAGCCTCAGAAATTACTTTATTCTAATCCTGTGGAAGTCCCTGAGTGTGTTTCCCTTGATCTTCAGTGGGAACAGAGAGTGGTATCAAATACTTTTGAAAATCTGATCCCTATTTTTTTTAAAGAGAGAATGACTCCTTTCCTCTTATTTGTAATAAGTTACCCATTTAGTTTAGGGCTCACTTATTGCTTATGTGGCTGGCAATTGACTTTTGGTCACAGAAGACAAGAATATTATTGTATGCCAGCACCAAATTATGTGTGTAGCAACACAAACAAACCAGCTCAGATCATGAAAAAGTCAGATGATGATCCAGCTCAGATCAGGGAACAATCTGCAGAGCTCTGGAAAGTCCTGGATATTTTATAACCTTAAGGGAAATTTTCCAGTAGTAACTGCCTGCTTTCATGGGACATATTGCACAAAGTCTGAGGTTGAATTTGTTTAAAACTAAATCATCTTTTTGTGCGTGGAAGGGAAGAATTGAGCTGTGAATACTTATCCTACTCCTTAATGGTATACAAGGAATGTAGTGGTTTTGATCTCCTAAAAGCAACAATCATAACAGCAGCCTTTGAGCTGAAGTGGGCAACGTTATTTCACTGTGGTGCAATTAGGCTGCCAATGGCAGCTGTTAATGCTGAAAACCTAGTTTGGAGATGTGACTGTTCTGCACATCTATTTGTGT
>NW_005842537.1:850725-937948 GCF_000455745.1 Alligator sinensis
TCAGCAGGACTTGCTGCTGCCCGCAGAGCTTTCTCTATAAAAGTCTCCCTATTTTCTTGGGCAAATGCCAAAATGTTCAGCCTGGTTTTAAAGAATCCACTCAGGAGGGGTTTAGGAGCTTTGCAGTAGTAATTCTTCATGTACCAGCCAGCTGGCAAAGGAGCACACACTTTCTATTAAAAGCTGCTTTAATTAACATTAGTAATACGCTACTACCCACCTTTCATAATGTTATAGTTGGGGTTGTGTCCAGTTCATTGTGAACCTGCATTTTCAAAAGGTTAATTTCAGTTCTTTCCTGTTTCTTACCATATCAAATGTAGGTGCCTTGTCTTAAACTTTAAAGCACCAATAAACTGATCCTCCACCTGTATCACTGTTGTAATGTCACCACTCCCCCTGCCTGATACCTGAGTTTTCCCCTTCTTAACTCTCTGTTATGTCCTTACCCAGTTCTTAGTGTTATCCTTTCTGATGCCCTCCCTCAGCACCAGGAATAATATTCCTATTTTTTAAAGAATTTGAAGGAAAACTACCACTTCCTTTTCCCTTTTTCACATCCTTAATTAGCTCTTCAGTTGTTGCCCTATGAATCCTTGATCCATTTTTTCTTACTCAGTTTGCAAACAGGGGAGACACCCCCTGCATTGCTCCTAGGAGACTGCTGTAAATCAGAGGAGTCTGTGAAACTGCTGATTGAAGCTTGGGCCATTTCAGCCCCTGCAGTAGTCTACACAGTCTGTAATCCCGGGGATACATGAATGGTTCATAGTCACCTCTGCCTCCTTCCCTTTTGTACTGTGACAAGCAGGGTAACCTGTCTCTTTGTTTGCAATGTAAACTACTGTGTAATCTTCTCTATCGTGTGTTAGAGTAGTAATACAAGCTTATTTGGGTTTGCAAATTAAAATGTTTCGTGCCGCTCTGCCCATCTGACTCCCACCATCTTCAGAAGGAATTGTGGAGCAAAGTTTGTGTTCCCTCAAATTCTCAGCATGCAGGGCAGGGCCTGTGTTAATCTCCTAGCTGGTTTTAGTGATAAGACTACAGATGTAAAATAAACGCAGGGAGCTTCTGCTAGAACTCTAGCTAGACTTACAGCTACATGTCTGTTGATTTTACTGGATTTGTTCCTGAATACCAGAGGAAGAGAGAATGGAATCTGGGCCAAGAGGTTTTCAACTGTTTTACATGTGAGGCACCTCTCACTGGACACAAGGCACCCCTCCATACCTTTTATGAATTGAATGACACCTCATTTAAAAAACGCATTTATTTTATCACAGGGCTTCCCTTCTTGCAGTGAGGCTGGGTAGTTGGGCAAGGGGAGCAGCTAGACCCAGAGAGCTTGAGCTTGCTCTTACCTGCCTTATTTTCTGGGCTGGGGCACATTGATTGAGCATCACTGTGATTGAACATCACTGGCCTAGAGCTTTCACAGTTGAACACTCAGGGCTTACCTGCCAGAAAGCCATTTTGTTACTGAATGAAGAGGCCTAGGAACTGTAAAAGCATCTAGCATACAAAATGCATCTGACAGCTGGCCAGTTATTCCTTTATAATACAAGCTTGCTGCGCCTTCTGTTCCACTTGAAGATGTGCCTCTGTTATCCATTTGTTTATAACAGTGGAAAGGGAAAATGAGGGCCATGCATCGTTCTCCTCCCCAGATAGGAAAGGGAAAATTCAGGGAGGGGCAGAATGAAGAGACACGTAGGAGCCATTGGTATGAGGAGGAATTGGCTTTTGGGGTCCCACAGGCATACAGGGGGATGGGAAAGTAGCATACAGAGGGCTTTGTGGGCAAGAAAAATAGAGGGAAACAAAGGAATCTTGGCATTTCCAATGAGCTTAGCCTGTAGAAACAACAGGCGTTTATTCTCGTCCATAGGTTGGCAAGCTTTTCAGAGCAGCAGGCTGAAATAACACAGCTCAGTTCCAGAAAGGCCAGCACTTCCAAACCAGCCGCCACTGCTACTTTTCTCCACCTCTAAAATGCTTCTGATATCCAGGCTTCACTCTGTGTTAAAACATTTAAATGGGAGGTGCCTTACCAGTACAAATACAGTTTGGGCCTTTTTGTGTGCTTTTGTTTGCACCTTGAACTTATTCCCCTGGATGAATGCTTTACAATCCAGGAGGATTTTTTTAATTCATAAACTGGGAAACTGTAAACCCTAATGGTGCCCAGTGGGCACCATGTTAAGACTGTGCGGGCCGGGAGCGGTCCGAGGCCCTTTTTTTTCGCACGGCAGGCTGTGGCCAGCAGCCCGGACACGCCAGGTCGGGGAAGGCAGGCGGCACACTAGAATTAGGCATGGACGCTTAATGGTTGATTTAAGATTGTTTACTTACACTGTAGATGGTCGCGGTGCAGGCTGGAAAACTTCCAGGAAAACTTTGCTTAAGTCCCAGTGTAAGGACTCAGACAGAGCTCTGGATTCACTCACATGAAGATTGCTAGGCTCCGTGGAACTTGTGCGCACAGGGAAGGGTACGTCGAGGGATTAGGCGGCGACGGGGAGAGGCGAGAGGCTGATCAGACCCCTATAGCCTTCTTGAAATACATGCTGGGTCCAATAGGCTCCACAGCGCTTAGAGATCTTCACGAGATGTGAAGTCTCCTCCTCCTGATGTTCGTGGAGTCCTCCAACTTGGGCGGAAACCACTCAAGCCTCTTATATGGCTAGCAAGCCAATTGCTAGCCGCCACGTAGGAATAATTTAGAACTGACCAATAGTGGGACACGAATTTGAATACAAATGGCGGGAACTCCTTGCAATGTGCATTTCTGTGTTGCAACGAAGAAATGCACCCTGCAAAGAAAGCTACAAGTGGCAGGAAATAATTCAGCAGTGCCGAAGCGCGCACAAACAAAAATCACACCCTTGGGTTGTGACAAAGACTACCTCTTGATGCACACTAGCCCTGGGTTAATGATACAGTATCATGATGAAGCTTCTTTGCCTTCTTAGTTCCACAGGAAGGGCAGGATTAATCAATAAAAGAGTGGCACTAAGGCTTAGTAGAGGAACAGTGTGTGTCAAGATGGCACTAGGACCCTGCTGCCATCATCGCAGTTTCTGTCTGAAGCCACAGGGAGAGGGTTCAGCCTTCACTTGTCCCTACTGCCAAATGCTGCCAAAGCCGCATGTCTGCAGCTTTTGATTGCAGACTTCTGCTCTAACGGATTAAAGTACTTGTAAATGTTCCACAGAAACAGCTACAGATTTTGTCTCCTGTCCATGCACCTGCCACATATTTTGTTTCAAGATTACACTGTGGGGGCGGGGGAATGGGGGAGGAAAAATGTTTGATTCAGACATCATTATATGAAGTACAGGTGGTGCTAAGTCCTGTCTCCATTATACTGGTAAAGTGTCTTTTAAGTCATTTAAAAAAAATCTCACCTCCTTAATTAGTGACAGGTAGCACGTCAGGTTCAGTTTGTGTCTACATGACAGCAATTCTGGCATCAAAGCCATGTTGGAGCATGTGACCCAGTGCTTCTGCTGAGCCATATGCTAAAGGCATGTCCTGTGACACCCCAGGCTGCAATCCAGTGAGTTTTTAGTCTGTGGCTAGAATGCCTGTAGGACCTGCCCACAGAAAACTGCAAGCTGCACATGGGGGAAGCATGCTCCAGAGCGTCATACAGCCAAGAGAAAGTGGATGTAGGACAGGCGCAAACCAGTTGCACAACATCTCTGTTTGTCCCTTACAGCAAAAACACAGCTTGGTGGCAGAAAAACAGCCAAGTGTCAGACTAGGCCTCTGCTAAGGGTGTCTTGCTGCCATTTTTAACCATACTCAATGTTGCCTCGAACATTATTTGGAGTCAGCCAGCTGTGCCGATCGTTATTTTCAACATGGTCAAAAATTGTAGTACAAACAGGGCCTTTCCTTTTTTTTAAAGCCGCTGGCATTTCCTAAGAAACAGAAGCTTTATTGGAGTTCCCTTAATATTGTCAGTTTTCTGTGTTTGCGAGCTCAAGTGTTCGTTCCTAGTTAGTCTCTCCCTGATCTCTGCCCTGGCTTTCTCATGCTACACAGTAACAAGCATAGATACCAAAACCACTCCTGTCAACAAGGTAACGTGTGCGTGGCTTTACTGTGCATTTTTAACCAGTTGCTAATGAGAGTCAGTTGACTGTGACACATCACTTAGTTACTTGGGCTATCCATTTCAGTTTGAAAGTCCAAAGCTGTTAGAGGTTAGGCCTGTCATCTGTGTCACAGGTATCAGATTTTAACCAGCTAGAGTATGGCAAGAGAGCATAGTTACTGGCTGCCAGTCCTGACTTTATCTGACCTTCCTATGGAACCGAAAGATGCATAATCTCCTGGGGTGAGATAACTACTCTAAGAGGCCTACCATTGGTAGAACTTGGAAAATGATATTGTTTTTAAGAAGAATGTAGCATTAAAATAATACGAAAAAATGGTGTCATTCAGCATCAGGAATTGTCATCCATGTGATAACAGGATGGTTTTCTCTCTTCTCTTCCCTTTTCAGATTTCCAATCTGTATAGGACTTTTTCTATGAGTACAGTGCTGCAAGCACAGCCTGGTAACTGAAAATCAAGTTTGTTATCACTGTTTCTAACATAGTTAACTACACCTTTCTTGGCAATTCTGTTAATGAAAGGAAAATGGAAAAAAAAACCCTCTGCTTTTCTAGGAAGAAAATTGTTATAGGATCAGAATAATATGGTTGGTAGGAACCACTAAGAAGTCATTTAATCCAGCAATTGGTAGCCTTTTTGTGGTGACAGGCTGGAATAACCTCCACACACTCTACCTAGCTGCAATGCAACATAGCATGAATGAGGCCCTCCTGCTCCATGAATACCACTAGAGTCCTCTTGGATCTATAGGCTCTGCAGGGTAGACTGTAGGTTACCATATCCATTGGCTACAGCCCAGAGACTATAGGATACCAACCCCTGATCTTGGACAGCCCTTTCTGATCAAGGAAGAGTCATGACTATTTAAACCAGAGGTGTCAAAGTGATCAGGCTCCATGGGCTGGATGAGTGGCACAGGACCAGTGCATAGGCCAGGTGAATGACTCAGGGCCAGCCCTGCAGGCCAAATGAGTCCCATGCCCTTCCTCACATGCTAGATACAGCAGCTGCTCCAGCCAGTCTGGGATGTGGATCACACACAGCATATGTCCCAAACCGGTTGTGCAGCACAGTCCTAGAGCAAGCGCCACGGCTATTAGATTTGGTGTGTGGCGGGCGGAGGGGTCCTGAACTGGCTGTGTGCGGGTGCTGCTTGTAGTGCAGGTCTCAGAGTGGTCTGTACATGCAATGCATGTCCTACACTGGCTGGAGCAGGCATCGCATTTGGCATGTCTTGGGCCCTACGCATGGGGCCAGTCCAGTGCACACCTCACGTGGTTCAACTCGAGACTCAGGGGCAGGGGCCAGCTGTTGGACCCCATGGGCCATATCTTTGATACCTCGGTTTAAACCATTTTAGCCAAGTGTTTGCCTAACCCTCAGTTAAAAATGTGTGGTGATGAAGGAGATTCCAGAACCTCTTTAGGTAGTTTGTTCTAGTGATTAACCACCCTCTTAGTGAGAGAGTTCATCCAATCTAAATTTCCCTTGTTGCAGTTTAAGTCCTTGTTGATCTATAATCTCAGACTACTTAACTAAGAATGACTCGTTAGTAGTGCAAAAGGCTATTTTTACAATTTAGTTTGCCAGAAGTTTAAAAACAATCTTCATCTAGTGACAAAATATTTCTTGTATGTTTTTCAGTGTTAGTGTTTTCATGATAAAGTAGCACTGTGGTCATTTTTTTTCTACCTAGTACTTTTTTCCTCTAGTAACTTGATGAGCTTGACAATTAATGTGTTCGCTTGTACAAGTTTACTCATAAAATAGCTCTTCTGTGCCTGACTAGAATTCTTCTATCGGCAATAGATAGTGAAGCCCTGATGTACTGTCCAAGTTTGTATTACAACCTTGTAATGGAATGTGTTCCTCAGCTTCCAGTGACCCCTTAGTAAATAGCAGCATGACGTTCTAGCTGCTCTGCCGCTGAGCTCTTAACGTGAAGCTCTACCAGAGTGCTCGACAAGCTGAGCTAACTGACATGACACTGTGAAAATAAATCACTTCCCTGGGAACAAGGAGGATTCCTGCATATTGTTTCTCTGGATTTTTGTCTGCAGCTTCCTTTTGAGTATTACAGTGGATTTTTCATAATAGTTAACGAAGGATGGAATTCCAAAGCAGAGCTTGCTCCTATCTGATTCCAGAGACTGAAGACGCTCCACACAAGGTCCCTCAGGATGCCTACGATATCAGAGGAAATGAAGGCGAAAAACCAGTGTCAAAATTACAGCGTAGGCACAGTGAAATAAAAGTATACAAAGAGTTTTGTGACTTTTACGCAAGATCGTAAGTTCACTTGCTCAGCATTTGGATGTTATTTGACAGATCACCTTTTAACATCTGTAGTTGTCTTTACTCGTTTTATTTTGTATAGAATAGGATTGATCCATTCTCTAGTGCAATTCCACTTGTTGTGATTGATTAATTGGTAGTTTTCATCCCCACGTGATTTTTTTTAATGAACTATTTTGCACTTGCAAAGCAAATTATGTGTGTGAGACTTGGATATTAGTTTGTACAAATTTTGGGGAAAAAGGTACAAATGATCTTACTGGTACCGTAACTTTCTATTTATTACATTTTGGTGGATAATTACTGATTACCATAACAAATAGTAAGCTTATGTTGCCATTAGGAAATTTTGACATTTCTCAAAGTAAAGTGAATTAAGTATTTGAGAGTTCTGCAGGGAGAAAAGAAAGCTTTGAGGGTGAGGGGTTTTTTGTTTGTTTGCTTGTTTCTGGGTTTTTTTGGTTTTGCTAAAAGCTATGCTTTTCGAAGTTTCTTCACCAACTACTTGTGGTTAGATAGTACTTTGTATCCAAGAAATGCTTGAAGTTAAATTCTAAGGTACAATATCTGTTCACCTTTTCTGTGCAAAAGCTGTCGAGCTATAGAAAAGGTTGCAAGTTATACTGTGTTCAATATTCACACCAAATCTGGACACTTTTTCAGTAGATAGGGTGTGAAATAACCTGTTTCCCTTTGAAAAAGCACAATAGTTTTGACAGAAGTAGTTTATGAAGAGAGGCAGTTAGCAATACAGCTAGACATTCTTTACGTTTCTTATTTGTGCATGCGTGCATGCGTGCACACACGTGCATTTGCTTGAGACCCTGTGAGAAATGGAATACTCTTGATCTGATACTCTTGAGGTTTATGTGGAAAATGCAGCTACTGTCACCCTCTTCTGAAAAGAGTTGTAGAATAGAAAAACCAGCAGATTACTAATAACCAGGCAAGTGCTGTTTTAAGCAGGGCTTGCTATTTTTCTGTGGTGTAGTGTTAGGTAGTAGTTCTCAGCTTCAGGACCGAACACAGGCATGGGCGAACCGGGCAGCTGCCCAGGGCCCAGACAAATAGGGGGCCTGAAAATGGTAATTTTTTTATTAATAGTATCACGATCTCTGGTGAAGCGGGGCCTGATACTAAAAGTTCATGTGGGGCCGCCAGGAATCTATGTACGGTGCTGCTCAGCTTTTTCAGATTTGAGGCACCCCTCATTAGACAGCACCCCTCAGAAAATGAGTTGGTTTTTACTAGTTTTGTGACTATAAAAAATACTAGAGCAATTATTCTGTTGCAAAGAACTCAAAACGACCACAGCAAGATAGAAGGTTTCTGACACGATTGATTCCTATTTGAAATCACTGGTTTTATCTTATGAATCATGTTGGAGCACCTAACAGTGCTAATATCACCCTTTAAAAGATCTCTGTTTCCTTGTTGAGACTCGCTGGTATAAAGAATAAATATAGTTCCTCAGCTTGGAACCATTTAATAAGAACTGTGTTAATTATCGTTGGCACTCCCTCAATTCAAGGATGATCTCTGCCAAGGCTCACTGATGGGTCTTGAGGTGATTTAGGAGTCTAGTCCTTGAATCACAGATCTGTTCACAATCTGTGTTAATGTAATACCATGAACCGACGCAAGTTTTGTACAGAGGAAGTCAGTTGGAGTTGAGGACACTAATACCTGCAAAGTAATACTCGGCATCCAGCCTTTTTGGCAGGCATGCCACAAATTGGCCCTGTACTGTCCCTGAGTGTGCCTACATGAGGCATTTACTGTAAAGCTGACCAATTAATTCTGCAGTAAATGTCTCTGCGTCTCGACATGCACCCCTGTTAGGATGCAGGAAACTAATATAAACTCTGCAGCAGAGTATTTACAAGTCCTACCCTGCTGCAGTTTTTTGTGCACAGCTGCACATGTGTAGACTCAGACCCAACTGCCTAGGGCATGAGGGTGCTTCAGTGCAGAGGCTGTCTGCTGGCTCGCCCCACACTGGAGCACACTTGTGCCCTATCCAGTCCCTGTGCAACACATTGAGCCTGGTCAGAGCAGCTCCAGGCTGGCAGGCTGACCCCCCTGACTCCCTGCCAGCCGAGGCTGCTCAGACCTGGCTCAGTATGCTGCAGTTTGGGCACGCGTCTAAACCACATGCCAGGGAGCTTCCCAGGAGCAATAAACTTGGAAGCAAAAAGCTGCCAAGTTTATTGCTCATGTGTAGATGTACCCCCTGAGTGCCATTCTAATCCCCATGCTCTGCCTGGTCTGCTGCTCTGTTTTCTGCTCCCTACCTTGTACTTTGCCCAATCTCCAGCTCTGCTTTCTGTGACTGTGCTGCTTCTCCTCTCCCTGATCTGCCATGAGCCATACACACAGGCCGCCTGTGACACTTGTGCTGCAGGTTGGCAACCCTTGTTATAGAGGATGTTGCTCTCCCTTTATATGGATGCAACATGACTTCCTGTCAAACACAGAAATCATCTTTTTACTTACTGAAGAATAGAAACAGTTTCTCTTATAAAAATACCTCAGTCAATCATCTTACCAGAAAATTCACATCCCTTAAATGGGTTTTATCTATACTCTATAACTGTTCTGCAAGTGGTTTGCCAGATATTCTTAAATTGATCATTTGCCCTGTATTTGCTCCCCACATAAAGGTACAGGTAGAGAGCTCTGCCTCAAAGACTTTTGTGAATTTAGGTGTAAGCAAGGAAACAGCCTAAAGTCCGAGGGCTTAAAAAAATTAGAGCCAGGTCCCCCAGTTGACAGATATGGAGCAATGCTGATTTATTGCAGTTGAATATTCAAACCTGAAGAGTGAGTTTGGTTTCTGATTTTTGCAGATGTTGCATTAACATTTTATTACAAATGCCTAGGAACCCAGAAGTACCTAGGTTATTTACGTGGGTGGTTTTCAAGTCTCTGATTCAGATTCCATGTAGCTGGAATTATTTTGCAAAATTAATATTTCTTAAGAGCACTCTTCTGTGCATTGGTTATTTCTGCCACAGAAGCTAAGTACTATGAATTCCACTCCTGTGCATTGATGCCCTAGATACTTTGTACTGGTTTTACGTGCATTTTAGAGCAATATTCTTGGTTTCATCTCACAGAGGAAAACCAATTTTTAATTAGTGATAAGCTGGGCTCTTGTTTTGCATAACCATTATAATTTTATTTTCATCTTCTGTCTTGTTACAGAAAACTACCTGTTTTTTCCCTTCACACAAATCTGCAAATATGCTATTACTAAAGGGCTTGGACGGGGGATGGATTTAAATGACGTTTTACTATTTTCTGTCTGTAGAACTGTCTCAGCTCCAATTGAAGTCAATGTATAAAGAGGTAGTTAGCTGTACTAGTCTGAAATCAGGCACATGGCAAGGCATGATGGTGGCACTTTAAACACTGTTATTCAGAAAAACTTCAGTGGGAATTGGATAAGGCTAGGTGGCTTTTGAGAAGAAAAAAAGTTAAAATCAAGGGATCTGGAAGTTTTCTTCTTCTTTATCCCTTTCTTTCAGAGAAGCAGTGTAATCTTTTTCCTGTTTTATTTTGCTTTCATTACAGCAATATGGCAAATGCTCTTGCAAATGCCATCTGTGAGCGCTGCAGAGGAGGCTTCGCACCTGCTGAGAAAATCGTTAACAGCAATGGTGAACTGTACCATGAGCAGTGTTTTGTGTGTGCCCAGTGCTTTCAGCAGTTCCCTGAAGGGCTCTTCTATGAGGTAAACAAGTTAAAATATTTTTCTCTTGACTTCCTGGGTTTCCTTTTTAAGGTGTAAATGGAAAATGCACCTGTTCATGTAATGCAAAATGTGGTATCGTTCTTTGAAAATAGATATCCAGAAGAGAGGAGAAGCATTTCTATGCCAATATAGAGAATGTCATTGCAATTTGAGAATGTTAACATCTTTTTTAGTCACAGAATTAGTGATGGGCAAAAACCTACTAGGTTATCCCAAGCATTGTGGTAAATGCAGGCTTTTCCTTACAGTGTATGAAGACACATGCTACATATTACGCTTGAGGCACAGAGAAAACAGAGCTACTAAAATGGAATAAATGTAGAATGAAATTCTGGCTCCACTGAAGTCCTCACTGAATTTTGTCATTGGCTTCAATACAACTCAGACTTTTCCCAAATACTTTCTGTTAGAAATGAGCTCAAGCCATGAGACTGAGCTTCAGATCTGAATATACGGAAAGCCAGATGGGATTCAGATCAACTGGGTCAATTCAGGATCCTTTCTAGTAAACATCACCTTCCTAAAGTAGCCAAAGTGAAAAGTTGGTTTTGCTTTAATGCTGTAGCCGTTGCTCATCCCACTGCATCCTGGGTGCAGAATGTGTCATTTCTGTGACTCACTTCCTAGACACAGCCCTCAGGGGTCATTCTGAATTAGAGAAGTTCTTATGTTTTTGCATGGGAAGACACCTCACCATGTTTTTTCAAAAACCCAGAGGTCAAATGTGTCATAATCCAGTTGCCTTTTCCCTTTTCTGAGTAATGGCTGGGGATCAGCAATGGGCATAGAGAGGATTTTGCCTATGGTATGATATTGATGGATCAGCAATGGCCTTAGAGAGGATTTTGCCTATGGTATGATATTGAGCAATTGATATGTAAGAAAAACGATTGCCTGCAATGTGGAACAGCTTTGTTTCTAGTTTACAGAAGCTCAAAAAGATTAAAGACCAGATTTCAAAACCTCCTCACACCCTCGCAGTCTTTTCAAAATCTTGTTCCTAAGTAACTTTTCATGATCACACAGGATGTCTGGGGCAGTTTTGAGACTAAAAACAAGATTTCCTTCACTTCACGTCCAGTGCTTTTGCCACAAGACAATGCTAGCCCAGTTACACCCTTAATGCTGATTCAGTTTAGACTTTTCTATTTAATTTTTTATTTATGACTGAAGCATTTGTATATAGGCATCTTATTTAGTGCTTCACACAGCACTTAACGTAATAGGATCACAGCCTAAATAGTTTGCAATCTAAATTGGAATAGTGGTTGAAAGCACAGGAAGATTTATGTCATACTGTGTTCTCAAAATGGGGACAACCATCTAACAAAAGGAGAAATTGTGTAGGGATCTGAGGTGTATCAGACATAATACAGTATGAAAAGAAGCACACTCATTATTTAATTAAAGAGTGTGACAGTTTGCTTTCCACAGTGTTGTTGCTGTAAATTGCCATCTCTTTCACTGAGCTGTGATGTACGTGAGGATGACTAGGCTACATGTAGTGTTCCAGTTAAGCAGTAAATCAGTGCTGTAGTAGTCCAGAAGATTCCATTTAAGGATATAATCATTAGTCATTTAATGATGTAAACATGAAGCAGCTCTGCTTGAAATGTTGTCTCTATATATGATGGAATATGCACTCTAGTTTGAAAATCTTTAACAGAAATGTCTGTCACAGGCATGTATTTGTAATGAGGTTCATTTTAGAGGCAACATAATGATTCTGACAGTTTAAATACACATTGGTGTAAAATATTAATTTCCTGTGATGAGATAAATATAAAATCATCCTGCCACTTTCTTTACTGAGATCTAGTTTGGGATATTGTCACTGTGGATAGTATTTAACACTGGAGAGGACTTGTATCATTAAATAGTTTTTGATGGTTTTGTGTGCTAAGACTCAGAAAACATACTAAGATCTTATCCAAAATTGAAAACCTGAAACTATATGTTTGCTATCAATGCAGGAGTACTGACATCAGAGAAATCTTGGTCATATGAATTCACCAGAGCATCATCATGGTATGGTGCCAAGGGTTTAGCTGAGTGGGCATTCTAGGCAACAAACGGAAGTGGATTAAAAACATATCTTAACATACAAGTTCAGTTCTTACAGATAGGCTTTGGATAGCCATTTCCAAGCTCAATATTTCAATAGCCATTTCCAAGTTCCAGGAGCTGAGTCTCAGATTTCCTTTCTTCCCAAGCAATTCCAAATTCTTGAATTTTCTCTGAGCCAAACACAGCTCTTCCTTTTTCCATTTTTAGCTTTAGCTGCTTTTACTTTTGGCTGCTTTCAGAGGAGGCTGAGGCTGGGTGGGTGATTTCTGTGGATTTGCTGGCAACTTGCTACCCTGGCTGCTGTGGAACTGGCATTTTAGTGCTTTCAGACTTCTGCAAACGTGAAGATTTTGAAACACCTCTTATGTAGGATAGTGCAGGAACACTGGAAGGAAAGGCTTAAGTTGCAGATCAGCATATTTGCACCTAGCCCCAAAAATGAGTAAAATCTCTTTAGTGCTTATGCACAGCCTCGGGCTTCCATTCTATTCTTTCCTGTCCAGGAAGAACATGGAACAACTGCATACTTCCTCAGCCAGAAGAAAAATGCTTGTACCTGAAAGCTTGCAAAGAAGAATTTTTCCAACTATTTTAGTTGATCTAATAAAAGATATCAGATTTACCCAAATAACCTTGTCTGCCTATGTCCTTAGATCAACATGACTCCAACCAATACCCATGCAAAGCCTCGGCATGATCTTGTTCCCCTGTTCTTCTCGGGTGCATTTGTGGCTAGGCTTTTTGCATTTAGAAGGGAGCAAGTGCCCCACCATTATCTGTTTAATGCATCCTTTAACATTCTCCTCCCCTGTTTTAAAGCACCTGTTTTACTTTAAAGTGAGCCTTCCTCTTAAAGGCAAAGGTAACTGTTGATAGATTATACTAGAGATAAAAGTAGCCCTTCTTCAGTATCATTGGTCAAATTAATTTCCAGTGAGTTTAGTTGTGTGATGTTTTTACTTTCAAGGAGGTAGCTCCTAGCTTGTATAGAAATTGCCATTTGCTACAAAGGCATTACTGTATTTACTTGAATCCAAGATATCCCTGAATATAAGATGAGCCCCCAATAATTAGATTCTATATATGGAAAAATGATAAATGTTATAATTTTCCAGGTATAGAATCTAATTATTGGAGGTTTGCCTTGAATTTGTCCCCTTCCCCCTGCTACAGCAGGGAAAATAAATCGGGGGGGGGGGGGTGAGGTATCCCCCCTCCCTCCCTTACTATCAGACCCCGCTCTCCCTGAGTACATGGAGGTGAGGAGCAAATTTGAAAACATTGACCTTGAAATAAAAATGCCTGCAGTAAGGTGCATGTAGGCAAATTAGTACAGGTACCAATAGACTTGGCTTATCCAACATTGATGCATTTTACCTTTTCTGAAAACTGCTGCAAGTTTTAGCAAATGTACTCCATAAACATACTTTTAAATAGCACTTTTGTACTTATATACTGTACAAGCTGGGCATGTCTACACGTGCAGTTAATGTGCAGAATCCTTACTGTGCTAAGAGCTCGTCTATGTGTGTGCCCATCTGGAGCAAATTTGCTCCTGACGTGAGCATCTCAGGGTAGAGCTACTCCTGCTCTGCTCTGCTCCCATGTAACAGCCAGGGGGAGCTCTGGCAGGGGGCACCAGGATAAGGCCTGGGCTCTATAAGGTGGGGGGACCTGTTGCACCCTGGGGCAGCTGCCTCTCACCCCAAGCCCCTACCCCGGGCAGCTGCCTACTGCCCAACCCCTGCTCCGATCTTGGAGTGGGGACTGGGACATTGTCCCCTACCCCAGTAGTAGGCAGCTGTTGGACCCTAGCTCCAAGATTGGAGCTGGGATGTTGTCCCCTGCCCTTGCAGCTGCTTGCTGCTGGGGCCAGCTCCAAGATCAGAGCTGGCCCCAGCAACAGGCAGCTGCAGGGGCAGGGAATATTGTCCCAGCCATGGCTCTGAGATTGGAGCTGGCCTGGGCAGCACGTAGCTATGAGTGCAACGGTCATTGTCCCAGCTCCAGCTCTGATCTTGGAGATAGGGCCTGACAGCTGTCTGTTGCCAGGGCAGGACACATTGTTTCACTTGGCCTTGTCTTGTATTCAAATAAATACAGAATCCTTCTTTTAAATAAGTGTGTTAGAAAGGGAGTAATACTGATTAGGATAAGTGACCTTGAAAAGTCCTGTGTTGTATTTGACTTTCCAGTGGTATCTCTGTCTTCAGTCATGCTACTCTTTCTCCTTTGGCCTGGCAATTTCTCTTTATACCAACAAACGTATGACTCCTGTACCTAAAACTGTTCTCTTCTTGTGAGAAGATTTATTTCAGCTTGTTACATCCTCTGACAAGGATCCAGAAGGCCTGTTCTCCTAAATCCTTGGTTTTCTTGCCCTAAGCATCTTCTACAGAAGAAGTCTCCAACTATTAACAATCACGGTGTCCCCTTCCTCCATCCCTAAGCCACTTCAAAGTTCTCTTAACTAGTCATCACTCTGGGTATCTGTGTGCTCAGGTGATAGATTCTTAGGCCTTTTCTAGACAGATTACTTTTTAGTGAACATTAGGGAGGGGGAAGAACTAGCCATGTTAAACAATGTCTACACAAGATCAGATACATAATACAGGCTAGTCATGAAAAAAATTAGAAACTAGAAGAAGCTTTCTTATTTTCAGAGAAGTGAATGTCTGGAGCAGTCTTCTGAAAAAATTGTGGGATCAGAGGATCTGAATGGCTTCAAATGGTTCTCAAGTTTATAGAATATATGGTATGATAACCCAGGGGTATTCTTGAGGTAGCAGTATGTTTGTCATATGCATAGTGGAGTATCTAATATCCTCATGAGGAGGTCAAAAAGAAGTTTGACCTTTTTGTGAAAGGTATCTGCAAAACCCATGCTTTGGGGCTTCTACTAGTTCCCTGTGTGGCCCAGAAAGATTCCCCTCTTCTCCCTTCCCCCCCACCCATAAGTTAATTATTGGCTTCTGGGGTTTTTTTCCCCGTCCACTAAAACATTGGGCATTGACTGCAACTCGAGGAGGGAGTTTCTTAGAATACACTGATTTTCTTAATGGTAATTAGCTGTTTATCATTTTGCATTTGTCTGCTCTGCTTGCGTGACAGACCTTTCAGGTGCCTGTCTTTTGGGGCTAGGTCATAGATATAGGGTCAAACAGGTTAGTAGATATGGGGTGAGGCAGAAATTCTTCCCCTGGTCAAATAGACAAAAAAAATCCCAGTAGCCCTCGCCTTTCTTTGTAGCATAGGGCACAGTCCTCTTCTAGGATTATCTGATCATGCTTTAACCCAGTGAACCCAACCTTTTTTGGCATGCAAGCCACAAATTAGCCCCACAACCTCCTTGAGTGCTACTCCATTTTGTTGCTCAGCTCCCTGACCAAGCTGCTGCTGTGCTTCTGCTCCCTGTCCTGTCACTGCTGCCTGTGATTCTCTGTAGACCTATTACCAATGAAACATGCCCTGTATTACACCAGTGCAGTGCATCTACAATCGGGCGTTGGCATCAGTGCAGTAGTTCTGGTTAGCTGTGCTGACGCAAGAATCCTGGTCAGACAAAGAACTCCTAGACATTTTACGTAGCTCTTTTCACATCGTCTTTAGGATAACTGCAGCTGCAGCTAAGTGCTGGAGTAAAGATTCTTACCCAGCCCATGTCCCTACAGACTTAGTGAGACTTTTGTTGGCCTCAAGCACATGCAAAAAATTGATCTTAAAGTTTTCCTTTTAAGTTGTTGATTAACCAACCATTATTGGTCTTGTGGTTTGTGGGTTGAAGTAAGTTTTGTTTGTAGTGTAACATAGGAGTCCTTGTCTACTATTTGCTTTGAAATGCTTGTTTTCCTTTGTTTGGCCTCACCAAGTTAGCGTGTTTTCTTATCTAAAACCAATCTCCATTCCAGACACTCTTGTGCTTTGGATTCACTAGTTTACCTCTAGTTTTATACCATAATTTGGCAATGGAATGTTCTCATTAGAGATTTATAACAGGTACGTGACCATGCATTGTTACTAATAACAGCAAAACAATCTACTTAAATTGGGAATTTTGGTGCCAGCATGTCCAGAGGGGCAGTGAACCATAATCCTGGACCACTGATATAAATCTGCCAATTTGTAAATCAGAACGTTCAAGTAAACAGTAAGCCAGTAACCCACTCAGTGATACTGAATGTCATCAGTCATCACTCTTCCATTTAGAGTGGCTACTGTATGGTCAGAAAAGAGACTTGTCATATAGTTCCCTTTCATAGGGCTGCTTCTTCAGGAGTAGAGCCTACTGTAACTGTGATACGAGAAAGGACATGAGAAAACTCTTTTCTCTCCTCTTCCCCTGAAAAAGTGGAGCAAACAGTTCAAGCACTCAAGAAAGTTCTAGGAGTGGGATCTGAATTTTTAGGAAGTTTGGCTTGGATAATAATTCACAAGTTTTACATTATGTACAAGTGATGGTGAATTCTCCTTTGAGTTCCAGAAGATAATAGTGGCTTATGGCAGGAGGCTGCTATGATAAAGTTGACCCAGAGGGACAGACTTCCATCTTCAGCTCCCTCTGTGCAAAAATGAAGTTTTTTCCGACCTATGAGGACTTTTTACCATCTTGTACCATCTACACTTTTCCCAGAGCCTGACGAAGGGACTTTGATTCCCGAAAGCTTGCAGAAAAGGACAATTTTCTTGCCATTTTCCAGTTGGTCTATTAAAAGGTATCATTTTGGAACCCAGAGTTCTAGTTTTTTGTATGATACAAGTTGCAAATTTTATTATTATTTATATTGCACCGTCATCTGGAGACCTTTCTTTCTGTGCCAAGCAGAAACAGTACTAGGGCCAGGGGATCCTTGAAGAAACACTGTTTAGTAAATACCTGGAGATTTGCAAGTAATCAGTGATGATGTTACATTGAGAATTTTTTACATGGAAACTTTTGATTCTTGGAACTCCTTCTTTTGTCAGTCAAGTGACTTTGTCTACATGAACTGCAGGTTTTCATTGCTAGATAAACTCAGCCCAGAGAACACAGCCAAAATGAACCCAAATCACTGAAAAATATAAACAAGTTTTACAGTAATGGAATACGCCTGCCTGGCACAAACTCGGAAGGGAGGAAAACCTGTTCTGCTTCCCAGAGTGGTGGTTAGTGGCTCTGCTAGCCAAACACAATTAACCTTTACATTGCCACTCTCTCATTTGTTAACATAAAATAGGAAGCATTCTGGTTTCTCAGTTTAAGATATGTTTTGTTTGGCAAGAGAAAGGTATGATTGTCAATAAATAGATAAAATGGACTGCAGTTTTATATTGATATGCTAGCATATCTAAACCTTCTACATTTTCTAAATCACTTCTTTGGAATCTGTTTTGCAGTGTTAGTTGCATTGCATTGCAAAGTACTTGGCAGAATTACATAATGATGCTTATTGTTTTGCACTAGTATCAGAGGGGTTGAAAAATAAAGAACCTTTCATTCTTTAATATTGGGTTGAGCATGAGAACTAAGCTTGCAATTTTAAGTTTCCAGGGAATAGTCATGTGTATGCTAAGCTCACTGCTTCTAAAAGTTCACTCTGGCTTTTACTTCTTTATTTTGATTCACAAAGATATAAGCTTTTCAGATCCTTAGAGCATCATAGTAAAGGCATGAAGGAGCTAATCTGCAGACATTGCTCTATATGTTATTTCTCAATTTCTGCTTAATATTCAGTTAAGCTTTTAAAATGATTTCCAGGAGAAAACATACATTCTGCTATCCCCATATCTATAGTGTTGTACAAGCATATACTCAAAAGGCAAACATTTATAGCATCATCATGATGTCTGTCTGGTTTAGACATGTTAGCTGGTATTTGCATCTGGTTAGGAGATGCCTTAAGGCACCCAAATATGAGCGCTGCTTTCTTCCATTCCCAGACATGCTTGCATGCATATTTTTACAGTTCTGTCTAGGTAGATGTTCTGCAGTGCTGCATCAGTTTTTCCTTGAAACCATTTCACAGACCTGTAGCAGGCTGCCTGCCTCAGGGACTGCAGCCCAGCTGGAAGCAGGCAGAGGATGATTGCAATACTGCCTCAACAAGAGTGGGCCAGTTGAGAGCAATAATTGGCTGGTCTTTGGGAGTTAAAAAGCTTTGGGTCAGAGAGATAAGAAAAACAGAGTGAGACAGAGGGAAAACTGGGAGACAGACAGAAAGAGAAAGAAAGGTTGCTTGGATAGTGGCTGCAACACCAGACCAGCAGCTCTCCTAGGGTTTGGAAGAGGCCCAGGGGCTGCAAGGCTGGAAGCAACAACACCAAGGCAGGAGCACCAGAGAGAGAAAGGAAAGACTGCAGTGATGAGGGAGCAGCACAATGCCCAAGTCACCCCCTTGGGGGTCTGGGAAAATGCCCCAGGCTGGGAGTTACCCCTTGTGGACTATTTTTATGTTTGTTCATTAATTACTGACATATGCTTGTGGGGTTTCCTGTGAGGCAAGTGAGTTCAGGAAATAAAGACTGTGCTGAGCTCTTAAAGACTATGAAAGCTGAGCAACTGTTAACCCACTACATCTTTCTCTTCAGAGGAGCCTGAACTAGAAAAGAAGACCTGAAGTATGCTGGACTTGGAAGTGGTTGGGATCAGAATCCAGTCCCATACATATAAACTCCCTCATTTTGTCTGCTTTAATCTAATGGCAATATTATTTTTAAATTCCTATTCCTCTACAATAAAAGTTGTGACCGGCAAAGATCCCTTTTATACAGTAGCATTACGCTAGCAAGTTGTTTGCATAGTAAATCTCTGAAGTGTCTGACATGGAGATGCGCTGTGGTCATGTACCTTTTTCCTTACCCATGTTAAGCTGTTTTTTGGGGAATTGCAGAGCAGGGAGGCAACCAGATGGGCTATGGGGAAATGGTTCCTGCTAGGAAAGGAATTTTGTAAGTTGAACATATAGTTCCAAAGTTAATTCCTGCCTGTAGCACTATAAACAGCACCAGCTTTTTAGCATCCTGTCAGCACTTAAGTATTATCTGATATAATGTAAATGTTACTATGGAGTCACAGTTCTATATACTTGGCTGTGTGAAAGTGAAATTACTATTGCACTAAAAAGTGTAGGGTGTGCTAAATGTGCTAATGTAGATGTACAAGGGGGGTGATCAGAATTCCTGCTTCTTCAATTTGTCTAGTTGGGGGAGGGGGGGTTGTCATAAGGACCAGTTTCTGTGCATCTTTCATCTTCACTACAGTCAGGTCATTATTGCCATCCAGGGTGTAGGCGTCCTTTTTTTTTAACGGTTAGGGCCAGGTCATGTACTCAGAGAGCAGGAGGGAACATCAGGAGTTAGACCAAGAGTCTGGAGCCAGAAACCACTGTTAAACACTGCTCAGCATAGTCGTACAGAGAAAGGTCCAGAGCAAAGGCAAGGCTGGAGGGTTGGTGCACGACAGGAACTTGGCAAAAGCAATAACCAGAGCTGGAACTGTGGCAGGTTCTGGTAACAAAGTTAAGGCAGGATCCAGGGCCTGGTTCTGAGACCAGACCAGAGACAGATCAAGATCTGGACTGTCTGGTGGTTTGTGAAGTACTGAGCAATTGTATTTTTTTTTTCTTGTTGTCTTGGGTTTATAACTTGGAGCCTGGTTGCCTGAAGGCAACTGGGCTATTGAGAACAATCAAACTAAATTGGACATTGGGCAGCTCCAGGCAGGCTCAAGTCTTGTGCCAGGCGCTTTACCTTGTGAGCCATCTTTCACAGTAGGTTTGTGTCTTGAAATACGAAGCACAATCTTTATCTACCTAACTCCCAGTTTGTTTTCCATTTGCAGTTTGAAGGAAGGAAATACTGTGAACATGATTTTCAGATGCTTTTTGCCCCTTGCTGCCATCAGTGTGGTAAGTTTTTATGCCAGATGAAAAAGTGTATACTGCACATCCAAGGAAAGGTCAGTACACAGCTTTGCAGAGAACTCTAACCTTTGGGAACATGCCCAGTTTGTGATTTGGCTATTGGTTTGATTAGTCGCTTACAAGCCGTTCTTGGACTTTTGATGCATTTATATAAGCAAAAAATTTTCTAGAACTGAAACTTAAACAAGCCCTCATCATCTCCTGTCTTGGGTGCTATAACCAGTTAATCGAGGACCACATTGTCTCTCTCCATTCCATACAAATTAAGATAAATTAAGATGATCTTCATTCATAGTTATAAAAGATATAGATATCAAAGATATCACCCCCCAGAAATTTATTGCCTCTTACATAATTCCTGGATCATCACAGCTACAACATCCCTCTAGATCTACCATAACATGGAAGATGTTAAAATGTATCCCAGCTATGCAGTTGGTCTAATAAAAGGTATCACTGAACAAATCCTTGCCTCTTGCATAATTCCCAGACCATCCCTGCTACAACATCACTCTAACACTACCTCCATAGTTTTATCTATCTCACAAGTCCCGTGGCTCCCCTTTCTCCCTTACATCAAATTCAAGCACTGTAAGATTTAAAACAGCCTTAATTGCCTAACATTACACTGACTTGCCCAATGTATTTGCCTTTTCTCTGCTACAGTATTAGAGCACTTGTAATCTTTACGTGGTTATTTCTGAACTTTCTTCCATGCTACCTCCATGCAGGAAACACCTTTTCTGAGCAGATCTGAAATGTCACTACCCTGCCCTCTCTTAAATCTCTCCTCAGAATGTTTTTTTCTACAGGAAGCCAGCTGTTGAGTCACCTACTTTTTATGTGAACTGCTTTTTTGTGAAAAGAGAATGGGCTGGGAGAGAGGGGCATACAGACCAGTAAATCTTAGCTGCTGTGGGTAGTAAAGTATGAGGGGTTGAATGATGAATTAGGGGCTGTGGGAGAGAAATTTAAAACAAACACAGTATGCAAGAAATTGGAAAGGCCTAGATGACCCCCTGCGGTCTCTTCCAGCCCTAGTTTTCTATGATTCTAGGGCCATGAACATTATTGCTTATGTGGTGAATCACACTGAACACCAAGGGGCTTTTTGCATCCTCCTGTTCTCCCCAACAAGTTGCCTTCCTCTGTGCTGCCTTTCCATTTCCCTCTATATTTCAGTGACTTTCTAAACACGCACCCTAAACTCTGTGATCCCCATTGCCCTACCATGCCTCCTGTTTTGGAGAAAACGCCAATCTCCTCTTCTTCCATATCAGCGCCCCCCTTCCTAATCCTGCTGCTTGCCTCAGTTATCACTGAGCGTACCTGATTCGCAAGGCAGGAAGAAAACTCTCTTTGCTTGTAGCCCCGAACAGCCACTTGTTAGAGGTATGAGAGTCTGATCCAGCACTTTGTGGCAGGAGCCACAGAGGAAACGTCTAGCCTCACTTATGCTCAGCCAAGATAGTTCCTGATTTGATTCCTGATTCCCCACCAAATCCTATCCTGAACCCCTGGCAATCCCAACTAAGTCAAAACCAGTTCAATAGGGAACTGGCTGTGCACTCCCAATGCACAATTGGGGGACTTCAACTTCCCTAACATATCCTGGGATGAGTGCAGGGCCAAATCTGACAGATTGCATAGCTTTCTCACTTGCATTGATGACCTCTACCTAACGCAGGTCTGTGAGCCGACTAGGGGAGAGGCATTGCTTGATCTGGTCCTGGCCAAAGGGGAGGACCTGGTGAGCAATGTGAGGATCGAGGGGGGAAGCTTGGTGACAGTGACCATGAATTGGTCATCTTCTTAGTTCACTGAAGAGCAGGCAAACCCCTCAGGAAAACAGAAGTTCTTAACTTTGGAAAGGCTGACTTTTGCAAACTCAGAGATTTGGTCAGTCAGGCAATTAGAGGCCATACCCCTCCTAGAAAAGGGAGTACATGAGGAATGGTCATCTCTCAAAAATGTAATCCTTGAAGCACAGAGGAAAGCCATTCCATCTCACAAGAAATGTAGTCAGCGGGCAAGGAAGCCCCCCTTGGCTGAACAAGAAACTGTTGGACCTCATTAAACTCAAAAGAGAAGCCTACACCAGTTGGAAAATGGGAAGCATCACCAAAGAGAACTACTCAACACTCATCTGTACCTGTAGAAAGCGATCCAAAAAAGCCAAGGTACAAACTGAACTCAGGCTAGCTATGGGAATCAAGGACAACAAAAAGTCCTTCTTCAGATATGTGGGAAGTCAAAAAAAGAACAAAGATAGCATTGGGCTCCTGCAAGATCCAACGGGGCAACTGATATCTGACACCCAAGAAAGGGCCAATCTCCTAAATGACTTTCTCGCGTCGGTTTTTCACCCTCCTAAGGGAATCATACTGTCAGAAAGGATGCAAACCATCCTGGGAGTGGGTGACAGGCCCAAAATTGATGTGGATCAGGTGAGAGAACACCTTGAGAAACTGGACATTCACAAGTCTGTGTGCCCAGATGGAATGTGCCCAAGAGTCTTGAAAGGGTTGGTAGACATCATTGCATCCCCCTTGGCAAAAATATTGGAAAATTTGTGGCACCCAGGCAAGGTCCCGGAAGACTGGAAAAGAGCCAATGTGGTCCCTATCTTCAAGAAAGGGAGGAGGGATGACCCGGGGAATTATAGACCAATCAGTCTGACATCTGATTTTTCTCTGGAAAAATCCTGGAGAAAATTGTGGGATCCATCAACAGCAGACTAACAGAAGGCAAGCATCTGAATGCCAGCCAACATGGCTTTGTGACTGGCAGGTCTTGCCTGACCAACCTCATCTCGTTCTATGACCAGGTAACTGTGCCCTGGACAAGGGAGATGATGTGGATGTCATATATCTGGATTTCAAGAAAGCTTTTAACCTAGTTCCCCATGATGTCCTCATGGTTAAGCTGGGGACCTGTGGCCTTGATCATCTTATGGTCCAATGGCTAGGTAACTGGCTACAGGGTCGGACCCAAAGATTACTAGTTGACAGGAGCAAATCAATGTGACACAGGCTGACCAGTGGAGTCCCTCAGGGCTCAGTACTTGTGCCGGTACTCTTTAACATCTTCATTAACGATCTGGATTCAGGAGTCAGATGAGAACTGGCAAAGTTCACAGATGACAAGAAATTATGGGGGGAGGGCATTCATACCGCAGGACAGGCTGGGGGATACAGTTACTAGTTGACAGGAGCAAATCAATGTGACACAGGCTGACCAGTGGAGTCCCTCAGGGCTCAGTACTTGTGCCGGTACTCTTTAACATCTTCATTAACGATCTGGATTCAGGAGTCAGATGAGAACTGGCAAAGTTCACAGATGACAAGAAATTATGGGGGGAGGGCATTCATACCGCAGGACAGGCTGGGGGATACAGGCTGACTTGGACATGCTCTCAGGTGGGCTGACCAAAACCTGATGGCCTTCAATGTAGAGAAGGATAAGGTGCTGCACCTTGGTAGGAAGAACCTTCAACATACTTACAGGCTCAGCAGTGCTGTGCTCACTAGCACCATGACCAAAAGAGTCTTGGGGGTCTTGATTGACCACAAGATGAATATGAGCCACCAATGTGATGTTGTGACTGGCAAAGCAAACCAAACTCTGGCATGCACCCACCGATGCATCTCAAGCAAAACCAGGGATGTCATCCTCCCGCTTTACTCAGCCTTTTGGTGAGACCACAGCTGGAGTACTGCATCCAGTTTTGGGCCCCCCACTTCAGGAGGGATGTGGAAAAGCTTGAGAGAGTTCAGAGGAGAGTCACTCATATGATCCAAGGCCTGGAGGGCAGGCTATACAAGGAGAGGCCGAGGGACTTGGGACTCTTCAGTCTGGAAAGGAGAAGGCTCAGGGGGGACTTGGTAGCAGCCTACAATTATATAAGGGGTGCATCAGGACCTGGGAAAACAGCACCAGAGCTCCCCAAGGAATAACAAAGTCTAACGGCCATAAACTCCAGGAAGACCGATTTAGACTAGACATAAGAAACAAGTTCTTTATGGTGTGAGTGTCCAGGGTCTGGAACCAGACTCCCCTCAGAGATGCTGCAAGCACCTACTCTGGACTCTTTCAAAAAACATGTGGATGTTTTTCTTGCTGGGGTCACTTGATCCCAGCTGACTTCCTGCATGTGGTGGTGGGGGCTTGACTCGATCTCACAAGGTCCCTTCCAACCCCTAATATCTATGAAATCTATGAAAACACCTTGCAATTTCATTCGCTGAATCGTTCCAAATGCTGAATTCACAATATGCAAAATGGAGGGGAGGGGAGTGATCACAGGCTGAGTTACATACGATGTCATGATGCTGCTTGGCTAGTAGAACCAGACAAGCTTTGCCTGGAAATCAGGCTCTCTTAATGTCTTGATCTCTGATTTGTCCTCCAGATAATTAGGGTCCTTCCCAGTGATGTCCAGAATGTTCCCTGAGCTTTTAAGTCAAATTCAGTCTTCAAAATGTATGATTATATGAGCCAAGGAATGTCACTAATTAGAGTTTAGGCTTCACTTCAGTTAAACAGCAATGTGCATCAATCCTCTACCTTATAGGGACTGACCAAATTCAAGGACTGGAAGAGAGAAATGGACAGTAAATGAGGTCAATAAAGAAGGGCATGTAAATTATTGGGTCTTTTAGACTAAAGACGTCCATCTTTTTAGATTAAAGACATTCATCCCTCCACAAGATTTCAGAATCTGGTGACACCCATTTAAAAAACTAATATGAATATGGTATGAACATTATAATATAAACATTATTTTATTAATGTGATATTAACTGTATTGCTATATTATAATGTAAGTAGAATAGTCATCCCTTCAAGCTACTCCCCCAAGTTCTGTCTAGCCCTTTGAATGTTTGCTCCCAGCACAGTATCTGGATTCCACACACATGCAGGGTACCACTAGGGACTGGGAACTGGCAGGGCAGTTTTTGGCTTTGTTTACCCCAGGGGTGATCCGCCCCTGAACTCCAGCCCTGGGGCCAAAATGAACAGATCCTATGGACATGAAGCTGGAAGGGATGAGGGTTGGGCTGCACAAACGTGGCACATGATGGGCCCTTAACATATGAGGCTTGGGGAGGAGGGAACGGGACCCCTTTTGAGCCCCAGTCTGTACCTGAGGGGGAAAGCACTTCCCAGAGGAATACGACTGCAGCTGTTCCTCCAGGGACTTGGATGCTGGGAGCCAGAACTATCTGCTGCACTGCCCTTCCCACCAGCCCTGGGTGCTTGCAAAGAACTGGGGGATGAGCTGACCTGAAAAATGCATTTTTGCTTCTTCCCATCTGTCTGTGGTAGAGCATGCTGCTCAGAGCAGCCAATGCAGGAGCTGCCAAAGGGTGGAAGAGGGAAGCTTATCCAGAGGACTCTGGGGTAGGCAGGGTGGGAATTGAGCAGTGCACCCAACTCCTTGCACAGGGCCAGTACTGAGGCACCCCAAGGGGATCTTGTGGCACCCCATCATGCTGCAGCTCCCCAACTGAGAACCATGGTTGTAAAGAGTGTGAGAGATGGGAGGAGATATGCTTTGTCTGCAGAGGAATTTGTTTTGGTTGTATCTCCAAAGATAAAGTTGAGAACCCAGGCTTCAGGAGCAATAGGGCTTAAACCAAAAGGAAGGATTGGGGTTTTTTGTTTGTGTGTGTTTTCTATTTACTTAGTCTGAGTTGGTATTTAAAAGGACTTTATACTTTTTAATATCTTGGTATTTTATTTACCTGCAGGTGAGTTCATTATTGGTCGTGTTATTAAAGCCATGAACAATAGCTGGCATCCAGAATGCTTCTGCTGTGATATTTGCCAACAAGTGCTGGCTGATATTGGATTTGTCAAGAATGCTGGCAGGTAAACCCTTGGCCTCTTCCATACTGGTGATGATTAAGGCTTCCCAAAATCTGTAGCTGACCTTATCTCAGCTTTTAAAAATTACAGTAAAGGGAGTGAATATAACTGAAGTGTCTCTCTTTACACGTAAGGTACCTTTATGGGACAAGGATTCGAGAATGCCTCGTATGCAGAGAATGCAGCACAAAAAGGAAATGTCAACATTAAGAATTCTTGATTTTTTTTTTTTTTTTTAAAAACACTTAGAAAATGCCAACAAATGAACCACTTCATCTCCAGACTTCCTACAGGGTCACCTTCTGGGTATATCTTTTACTTTAGGTCACTTGGGTACATAAAAGGAGGAGAATGTTTTGATAGTATGTTTTGAGTATTCAGGTATATTCCATTAATTCTTTCACGTGAGATGTCAGATACTTTCTGGTGTGATTCCAGTAGCTAATGCTTCAGAGACGCAGGTGCTGTGATAATAACCACTTCAGCAATTTCTGTACACATCTACCTAACACCTCTCTAGGGTTCTCTGAGTATTTCTTCAGAATGAAGTATGTGGCTGCAATCAGGGCTTTTCATTTTCTGTTATTTATTTCTTCATTATGGAGTTCACCCTTATACATAGGAAAAAGTAGTTGTTTGGTTTACTCACAAATATTTTGGTCTTATTTACAGGCTTTTCTTTCCAAGCCACCTTTTCCAACCTGCCTTTTCTTTCTAACCCACCATGGGGCAGATTCTGATGCCTTTATCTGATTTGGGGGCACTCTATGAGTAGTCCAAATAACTTCTGCAGGACTTCTCTAGGAGGGAGATACTATTCAGTGTGAGTGAGTGTTTCAGAGGCTAGGGCCTGTACCCTTCAGTAGTGTGTTTTGGTGCACATGGGGCATTCCATTGATTTCATCTAGTTAAATTTAAGCTTGTCAGTAAGTATTGGCAGAATGAGGGCTGAAATTAACATTTAGCTTCCAATCTAACTTTAAGATTCACAGAGTAAAACCAGTCAACAACACAACATTTTAGCACATTTTAATTCCTCTTTTTTGACTAAACACAAGAGAACAGAACAACGATTCCGTCAGTGAATGGAATAAAATTACCTTTACTTATCTTAAGCGTGATTTACCACACAGGAAACCCTTAAAGGTTTCTATGTCTAGCAGACAGCTGATTGAAGTGAAGTTTGAATAGATACTTTATAAGTAAAGTTCCCAGATACCTTTACTTACTGATACTGTTGTTTTTTTTTCCTTTCCTACTGTTTTTAGGCATCTTTGCCGCCCTTGTCACAACCGGGAAAAAGCAAGGGGCTTGGGGAAATACATTTGCCAGAAGTGCCATGCTATTATTGATGAACAGCCTCTCATCTTCAAGAATGATCCTTACCATCCAGATCACTTCAACTGTGCCAACTGCGGGTAACTGCATTCTGGGAAGGGAGAAATAATTAAGAAATGCTAGTTTTATTTATTTTGCCTATTTGCATTTTAAAGTGCAGCTTTGAGCACCCCATGCTAATAGTGTGCCCCCATGTTCCCTCTACAAGCTCAAAGTGTGTGTTAAGCATTGAGTCTGCAACTGCCTGTCAGCTGATGAACTGCATCTTTTTAGCTCAAACAGAAGATGTTCGTGTTTTTGGATTCCAGAAATCTGGGAACCAACTAATGGGTCTAAATGAAGGCTTAGAGGACAAGAAGGTAGCAGGGGAGAGCTGGTGGCTATAAGTATACAGTTTGCAGCTGTAGACATAGACAAGGGTTTCACTAGGGTGAACATGACCATTTTTGGTTACAGTTCAGAAGACAGAGTGAGTAGATATAATGAGATTGAATAGTGGGGGAGAGAGAGGTTGAAGGTAAAACTGAAGTTGCATTCCATGGACAAGTTTTGAAAAACATGGAGGGAAAAGTTGGAGAGGTATTAAGAGGGAAGAAAAGAAGTTCATTTTGGAATGTAACTGAGTTTTAAATGGTGGCAGGAAAATCCAGGAGGAGATGAAAGACTGGACAGAAGCTCGTCCACCCTAAAACTCATTAAAGAAATCCAGTCAATTGTAACAAGGAGGGTGGCTAACCATTAGGACAGGTTACTTGTCTGCATGGTAGGTTCTCCATCACTTGAAATGTCATCAAGGGTCTGATTTGGGAGACCCTGACACATGTACAAATGAAGGCTCAATAGCAACCAGCTATAAAGTTAGTACACATTTTCAAGCTGGTTGGAGTTTTTTATGGCATGATATGTACTTTACATGTGTAGCTGGTCTCAAGGTAATTGCTCAGTTAGCTGGTTAATTGTGCAATACCTGTAACGTATAGAGGGGGCCACAAACATTCATTGGTGTGACACAATATCGATCAGCACTATGGCCAGGAGGAATGAAAAATTAGACCACAATATCCAAAAACAAAGCCAGTACTGCATAGCAAGTCCTTTTTTAAGTCGTGGTAAATTTGGAAATCTCAGTTAGTTGTCTGTTTTTCTGAGTTTCTTGAAAACAAATGGGAAAAGTACAGTTTTCTTCCTCGCATATACCTCACTTCCTGTTTGGCTGCTTTTACTTATTTTTCTGTCTTTGGCTGCAGCAGCCTATTCTTGACTTCAGGACTGAGATACATGCCTGAGTTTTGCAGACTGCTGAGACAGCTGCTAGAAAGCTATACACCACTAGTATGGATCTTGATGTACTTCATAAAATCTGTGGATTTTCAAAGTGGCCTCTCTAACAGCTGGATGGGAGAGGTATTCGTCATCCCAAATAGGCACCAGACAGAGAGATCACTAATAGGAGTGCATAACAAATTTTGGGTTTGTTTTTTTTTAACATTAGACTCCAGTGTAGAACAGGTAGCCACAGCTTTTCACTGAGACACTGTGGTTGGAGATAGTAGGAGCTATAACACAGGCATACTAGTTGTTTGTAGTTGGACATTCAGGAAGTAGGAAGGGAATTTCTCGTTGGAGATATATAGGATAAACAGACAGCAAAGATCAGTTGGAAAAAGGATCTGTAATCCTAAAGCAAGAGTAACCAAATCATATCACCTTTGAGTGCCATCAGCATTAAAGTTTATATTTTCTCAATGACATAACTATTCAGATTTATCATCCAGGTTACAAAGTAACACTAAAAAATATAGGTGAGATCCTGTGATTGGAAGAGAATAAATATGTCCATGAAGTATGAGTGCATATTTCTTTTTGCTTGAAGCTTGGTAGGACATGGAGCATTAATGGAAACAGAGATGACTGAATCTTTTTTCTCAGTTACATTTGTATAAATCCAGATGTGTCAACTACAGTTGATTTACTTTTAGTAGCACTGGGAACTGAATTTACTCCAACATGCCTATAGTTTGCAAAATGATCTTGTGACATGTAAGCAAATGAGAAAACTATCATATATTTAAAGCAATTTAATGTATGATACTTAATGGTTCTGAGTTGCCAATAGAAGTAGTTAGTCCTGAGGACAAAAGCCCCAGAACCAGGCATTATGTTGTAACTCCATTTTTGAGTAAGACTATTATTTACTGTAAATAAACCTTTTAAAATAAATTCATAAGAGTAAATCCTGTGCTCAAGACTACATATTAGTTTAAATTGTCTGTAGTATCAGCTTCTTTGTATTACTCGTCAATTAATTTTTCAACAGGAAGGAACTTAGTGCTGATGCCCGTGAGTTGAAGGGAGAATTATATTGCTTGCCTTGCCATGATAAAATGGGTGTTCCTATCTGTGGAGCATGTAGAAGACCAATTGAAGGACGTGTGGTGAATGCTATGGGGAAACAGTGGCATGTGGAGGTAATCCTCAGACAGTGTGCTGTGTTTTACAAAATGGTGGTCTGAATATACTTAGATTTTGTGAGTTAGTGTTAATAAAAAGGATCAGAACATTCTACAAAATAGTTTGCCATAAGTTCTACATTTTTATCTTTTAATTGTCATCATGCATGCAGCTCCTTCTATTTAAAAAAAAATGTGCTGCTTTGAAATTTCTTGTACTTTGAGTGAGAATTATGGAAATTTCTGGAAGGTCTCTGGTAGATCTAAAATATCTCTCGAAACTGTAGAAACTTTAAGGGCAAATATAGACAAAGAAGCGGGGAAATGAACACTAAGCAGGAAATTTTGTAATAATGTTTCTATAAGCTAGCTTCATGATATTAGTAGCTTCATGATATTAGTTAGTCACATCCAAAACCTTTTCAGTTTCATATTTTATTTTCTTTAGTCCATGAAATTTGAAGTGCCAGATCTTAAAAGGAGCAGTATTTCATGTTTACTTGATCTTAACGTTACATTTCTAAGGTCAAGAAGGAACAGCTAGGAGACGTTCCTTTAATAATGTTGAACCCTTATTTGTGTATTTGTTTCCAAAAAAATTTTCATTAGCTCCATGAATCTGAAGGTGCTTTGTAACATTTGCTTTACAGCATTTTGTTTGTGCAAAGTGTGAAAAGCCATTCCTTGGTCATCGTCACTATGAGAGGAAGGGCTTGGCGTATTGTGAAACCCACTACAATCAGGTGAGGTTGCATTTTGCATTTGTCCACTGATAAATTCACAATTAATCAAATTGCTTTATTGGTAGGAAAGAAATAATAATAGGAAGGGCCCAATGTGGCCATTTCACAACCATTTGTGTGCATCTTTTCATTATTGTAATCTTGGATATGTTTTTGTCATTCATATATAAGTATTTAAATGCTTTTCTGGAATTGATTCAAGTATTTCAACAAGATTGTAAGACTTATCACAAAGTATGCCTGAGATAGTTTGCAATTGGCTTTCAAATCCATCATTATTACTGACATAGGACTGCCCTGAGCTTCCTGGTGTTTGCAAGGTTTGTGCATCTGTTTAGTGGTGCAGATGACACCCAATCTTTTCCAAGAAGCTAAAGAAAATCTTGTTACTCAGGGGCAGGGGTTTAACACTAGGCCTTAATCAAGAGCTTGGGTTTCCTTACAGCTACTACTGTAAAATGATAGAATTCTATATGAAGATGTGCTGTGCTGCTCAGCTGGCACACTTTTTCCTCTCCCAAAGCTGCAAACACCAAATACATTTGTTGGAAGACACCACCTAGTGACCACTTTTATTTTTGTACATGTTTATAGTTGGTCCTTCTTTCCACAGATCCATTTACTTTATAGTAGAGTCATAGTGTCACTACAGCCATGATGGTCCAGGAAGTGTACAAGAGATGAGGATTTTTTGTGATACCTTTTATTGGGTCAGCTGTATAATTGGGAGAGTGGTTGGATAGGCTTTTGGGCATCAAGTGCTGTTCCTCAGGTTCCTTGCATATCCGTGTTAAGCTTCACATAACTGGCAAGATGAACAGACTACATATATTTTCTGTTTATTCTTTTAAAATTAATTCACTACAACTATTTGAAGCACAAGCAACTTGAAAAGTATCATGTGCGTAACTTTTTGCAAATAAAAAATAATAAATGCTATAGTTCTAAAGAGACAAGGTTCCTTGAGTGAATCTGATATCTTTTATTAGACCAACCCAAATAGTTGGAGAATAGTTATTAAGCAAGCTTTCAGGTTCAAAAACCCTTCGTCAAGCTAAGGACGTTTCAGCAGTTGGTGTGTGCTCTTCCTGGATGGAAGTTCTAAAGATAGTTTTGATGGATTGATGATTGAAATACTAATAGTATAGTTGTAAATATTGATGATATACCTGTAAAGGATAAATGCCATAACCTATAGATGTTAACAAGTATATTTGTTTGCTTGGCCCAAAAGGAACTAGCTCTTGTAATATTTGTTTTTATAAAATCAAAAGCAAATAGATATGGGTATTTCCCTGCAATGCTGGCAACAGAAACATCAAGACATGGTTTTAGTCATGAATGTGAACCTGAAAGTTAAATCAACTATAAGTTAATGATAAAGGAATTTGACTAGCATATTTTAAATGTGCCAGATAAGAGAAATGAAAAAATGAAACAGAATTAGCAGAGTGGAAAAGAACAGATTGTATATTATTAAAATTGAAATAATTTTACAATCTTGTTTGTAACAAAAGGAAGTAGAAAGTGGCTTTAAATTTTTCCCCAGCATTCTTTTTATCATACTGAGCTAAATAGAGCTGTGTTAATGTCCCTATGCTGTAATATCATTATTTGGTTGTTTAAGAATCTACCCAGGATAAATTCATAGCATTTTTTTCTCCATCTACAGCTGTTTGGCGACGTTTGTTTCCACTGTAATCGTGTGATTGAAGGAGATGGTAAACACTTCTCTTGTTTCATTTTCTTATCAAATCATTTCACAAGAAGCAGTAACTAAATGAGGCACCAGTAAAAGTGAAGATGTGTGTTTTCTCTTTAGAAGTGATGATTGTCTCATTATCCCTCTCCAAATGTGTATTTTTCTAAATTATTCCATTTCTCTCGTGAGTGTAAAACACTATGGCCCCAGTGATGGAATATGATGTAGGCAGGCAGTTCCTGTATCTGTTTAGAGCCCTTCTGACTTCAATGGAGCTCTGTACAGATACAGAAGTTCATATACAGTCATCTCTAAATGACTGGAGCCTAAAATTCAGATTGTTAAAAGTAGGCACCTAAAGTTACACATAGGTACCTAACCACATTTTTCAAAGCACTTAAGCACCATATTTCTATTTCAATGGGAATTAGGTTCTTAGAAACTTTTGAAATTCCTATTAGATGCTTACCTCCATAATTAGGCACTTAGGCTGCCTATGGACATGCTCCCATGCGTTCTAATTAGAACACATTGGAGCTGACTCAATTAATCGATTAATCGAGTCTGTTCCACATTCTAATTAGAACTGGCATCACCACAGTGTCACATGTATTAAGCCCCCTCCCTCCCCCCTCGCCTTTCGGAATAGTTGTGGGGGCGCTTTAACTAAAGCTCTTCAAATGAGCTTCAGTTAAAGTGTCCCATGGCCGCTTTTAAATGCCCAGGGGTTTAATACATGTGACACTGCAGTATTTTAATTAGAGTGACTCTCCGGAAACCGCTCTAATTAAAATGCCCCACCCTCACTCCTGAGCATGTATATATTAGGCAGCCCTAAGTATCCTTAAAAAATCTGGCTAATGCTGAAAAAGGTTAGCATTAAAAGAGCACATGTCCTAGAAATACAGTGGCTGTTTGACAACAAACTGAGACAAACTGCTGCAGAATTTTTAAGTACCATATTGTTCTGATTATAAACCAACTCCTCATTTTCAGGATTAATTTTAGGAAAAAATTTCCTCTGTGTGTAGCTTGAGAACTACAAATCAAACACTTTGAAATCGTATTTCTTTTACAAAATCCTAGAGGAGAATCAACTAATCAAGGGAAGGACCCAAAGGGTTGAATGTGCTAAAAAATGATAAACTAAGCTTCTTCTGTGCCAAAGCATTTTGCCCAAGACTCATCATATTGCCTTCAGCTTAAAATTCCATGGTGATACATTTATCAAGACAAATATTTTTAGTTAAATGGAAACAGCTTAGTGGTTTAAACTAAGATAGGCCTGATAGGGGCAAATTTGAATTGCAGTTCTGCATTCAAATGTCGTGGGCACATCTGAGCCAACACTTTGGATTCAGATTTGAATTTTCCTGAGTTATGTAAGGAGAGGGAAACTGGGTGGTCTTATGGGGATGTTCAGGCCTTTTTGTTTGTTTTTGTTTTGTTGGAAAATGCTAATGTGTTGAATCTCAAGTGTTTCAATATTCATTTTTACCAACTTGCTGTGAAACAGGGGGTGTTCCAGCAGAACTCTGTATTGTTTCCAACCATGCTATGGGCTCTTCTCTGGCTCTATGGCTACTGTAGTAACCTGCAACAGGAAGTGCCCAGGACCAGGAACCCACTGCTTCCCAGTTCCCTGTGGCAGAGCAGGGAGTCTGGAAACCTCAGCTTGACACCAGGTCCTTACCTTGCTCCCACTCCAGTGCAGCAGAACAAGGACATCTGCAGGAACTGTGGGGTAGTGGCAATCAGTCACCTAGTCATGGTGGGATTTATCCATGTAAGCAATGCCTGCCGCTCCTCTGCCACCATGTGGACAAACCTGGGTGGAACCTTTAAGAGCCAGGCAGTTTGGCCCTTAAAAGTTCCACACAAGGATGTCTGCTCCAGCATGGTGGTGATGAAACAGAAGATCCTGTGCAGCACCCTTAAGCTTTGCAGGGGATCATATGCTCTGCATAACAGTATCGTATTGATCAGATTATAAATTAACCTCCTGTATTAGTAACAAGTGATTTTTTTAGGGGAAGTTACATTTTATAATCAAAACAATGCAATAATACAAAATTAATATTTGCCTTACAATAGCATCTGTCTGAAGAAGTACCATATACCAGTGTTAGAATCAGCAAGGCCACTACCATTACCTGTGAGACAAGACTTAGTCTTCTGAAGAGGAGATTGTGTCATGGATTGTAGCGTCAGTAAAGGAAGAACCCATATATTTTCAAGATTATAGAATAATGTATCTATAAAACAACAATTTAGGAGTCCTCTTGAAGGAAATATTCCGTTTGACTTCACTGAAGTGCTGCAAAAAGAAAACAGTTCATTTGGATTAAATGATAATTAGGTATCTTCATGTTTCTACTGTGTACTGTGTTTCATATCATAGGTTCTAGTTGCTAAACTGAGCAGATTGCAGTGTGTAATTTCATTGTTCTCTGCACACTTTTAACCATTATTTTATAGCCATTCTTTTATTCCTGAATACACATGCATAATAAAACACTGTATTCAGCAATGAAGTTTGTACAGTTTTATTCTACCAGAGATGGCAAATGAATGAACCAATAAAGCAGCGGATTACCTGTAACAGGATCATTGACTGTGTCTCAGGGGGGTTACTTTGAAAGGGACTACCTCCATGAGGGACTGCGTCCACTATCTGTTGGATAAGGATTACTTAGACAAGCAGTGGAATAATATTTTGGCATTCGCTGGACAACTGACACCCTAAAGCTGAAGAGGATACAGTGCACAACTAGCACCATGTTCCTTCAGAGAGAAATGTTTAATTTGTGGCAGCAACTACTGTAAATGAAAATAACTGACTACAACTGCAAAACAGGTCATCTGTTTCATTCTGGGATGCATTTTAATAGAAAAGTATTGTCATATGTTTGTGCTACATCTACTAATCAGAAGCAGGAAGGGGAGAGGAGACAAATCTTGGCATGGGAGAGATGGAAGAAAAGTGGAAAGAGATAGGAGAGAGAAAAAGGTGTAGGAAAAAAAGAGATTGACAAATGTACAAAGCAACTTTGATCTCAAATCAAAATTAAACCCTGCCAGTGTGGAGCTATCGCAAAATGATAAATAAAGACCTTGCTAAAAGAGAATCATAACTAGTTCAGGGTCAGCCTAAACAAATTGATGCAATTTGGAGACCACTGTCCCAGGTTACCCAATATTTACCTACAAAATATTCATGTGCTTTTCCTTATCTCCCTTTTATTGTTACGATCATCCCTGGGTTTCTCCTTAATTTTAATATTTCATCACTGTAAGCTCCTCAACTGTATGTCCTACGAATTGTGCAAATTTTTATTTTTTTTAACAAATGCCTCTGTTTATTGAACTGAAAGTAATGTCTTTCTCCCCTTCTCCGTAGTTGTCTCTGCGCTGAATAAGGCATGGTGTGTCAACTGTTTCTCTTGTTCCACTTGCAACACTAAATTAACACTCAAGTAAGTTTATCAGATAGTTTAAGATGATGAAAACATCTGTGATGTTTCAAAATGGGTCAAGGGTCATCTTTACATGTACACATTGATGTTGTTTAACTGCAGTGGTACAGAAAACAGGTAGCCTTTCATAAATGACATCCATATTCTTTTCTTTTATTACATTTACTCCTTTTAAATCTACTTCTGCTTTCTGGTCAGTTCTTTCTTCAGCTAAGATTACTTTGTAACTCTTTTGCTGTTCTTTCCTTTGTTTCTTCTTTGCCCTATCAAAAGGGATAAGTTTGTTGAAATTGATCTAAAGCCTGTCTGCAAACACTGTTACGAGAAAATGCCTGAAGAATTTAAGCGGCGACTAGCCAAACGGGAGCGAGAAGCGAAGGATAAAGACAAGCAGAAAAAGAAAAAGCCAGTCTGTTTGTAAACTTTCCTTTTCCTCCTCTTACCACCTCTGTTTCTTTCTTCTTTGGTTAGTGTTAATGGATATTCTTTTCATTTTTGCATGTATCTGTGATAACTGAAGATAACACAATGATTAATTTTCCTATACAACTTGAAATCTTTAATACTAATTTTAATATTAAGTTTTGGCCATTCTTGCAAGAAACAAATCTTGTGATATTCCTTTTATTAACACAACTAGAAAATGTGGAAATTTGTGTTAAAGCCTCTTAATTTTTTTAACAGATTATGTTAATGCTTCCCTACAGTGTTCAGCGCTCAGGCTTCAACCTCCCAAATTGCCCAAGGTTTCTAAGCACAATTAAGTACATGTGCAAACAGGCATTTGGGCACAGAGTTTGAATATTACCTGTATCTCAAATGTAGTTTCATGTTTAATAACCTCAGGGATGCTGCATAGTTTTGAGTGAACACTTAGTACTTAAATTCATATTTTCAAAGCTGGTGTTTTTATCAACTTAAAAATACCAGTCCTTGCAAACAATGTTGTATTCAAATTCCATTTTCCAGTTAAGATTTTTTCACTGCAACATTAATATTGCGCTGCATTTTTAATTACTGTATGTTAGGAGCTCTTGTTCTTATCTTAATCTTAATTCATTACCCAAACAGGGACTGTCTAAATTCATGTATTACACGCTCTATCCGGCCACCTTCTGAATATCACTGAACTTGTTTCTCATAATTCATATGTTCCTTATTTTTGGAGCCACTTATAAATCATTACTTTTAAATAAAAGGGTTGCCAGAGTCTCCTGTTACAAACCATCATATTGTTCCAAAGTGACATGAAATCTTGTGGGAAAACAAATTATTTTTTCCTGCATGGATTATTAATCAGAAAACCATTTCCATTTTTAAAAATACAACAGATAGTTAAAATATAGGCAAAGCAAACTTGAGTACTCAATTTATATCTGGAAAGTAGTACTATGTGTTTTAAGTAACCTAATATACTACCAGTGTAGTCAGAAAATATTACATAGCATTTTACTTTTCCAGTATGTTTGCTGGCATTTGACAGCAGTGTTTCATTATTTTGTTGACACAGTAGCACTTCCTGTCTGGACAGATTAGCCCATAGCTGTAGGGTTTCTTCTACTTTCCTCTAAAAGCAGCTGGTATTGCTGATTGCCAGAAACAGGATGTTTAACAAGATGGTCCATGCTTCAATCCAGTACAGCATTTTCAGTTGTCTTCATAATAGCGCGTGCCAATATTCAAACAAGATAGGTTTTTACTAATGGAAATGTGAAGAATTTTGAAAATGTATCCCATATCTGTACTAATATGTTTACAATTCATTGTTTAATTATACATCACTGCATGTTGTAGCAAATCAGGCCTTCCTGTGTCTGACTGCATAATTGGTAAAATGGACTAGGAGCCATCAATTTCAAAGCTGTTAGAAAAGGCATAAGGCAGTCCAATAAGGTAACTGGCCTTACTGAGGTGCAAAAAGTATATGTAGGCTATTTGTGTAGGTAGAAGAGTTCAGATAAATGCATAATATTTTTTTTTGTTCAATCCCAATGTTTTGCAGTTAAAGTACACTACAAAATGTTTTCTTCACTTCAGTTATTTACTTCATTTTCTTTTTCTCTCTTGCTCTCTAATATATTATCACTCATATATATACTATATATGATATATCTGCTAGTAGTGTGTTTATGATATATCTACTTGTAGTATATACAGAGTATATACACTAGTATACTATTTATGTGTGTATGTCTGTGTATTGACTATATGCCTGGTGTGCACTTAGCACCATTTTTCAAAACCTAGTTTGTGTTCTTTAGCGAAGAAACCAATACTCAACAAGCCAGGTATAAAGAAACCCAGATTCTTCTGAACTTGGGTCTTTCTTCCTTAACATTACTCAAAAACACAGGCATAAATAGTCATGTGTGCGCCCTTTAAAATAGATTCAGGTATGTCTGCATGTGCTGTCTCATTTTATTATTTGTAATTTGTGTTCCGTTTGTAAGTAAAAACCCTCATAGTGGTATAAGTGTCTTTTATTTTTATAACATTATGAGACATCTTCAAAATCCCTTTCACTAAAGTTATATTTTGCTTTACCATTTTTAGGAACAAGTTTGTTGAGTTTGATATGAAGCCTGTCTGCAAGAAGTGCTATGAGAAGTTTCCCTTGGAACTGAAGAAGAGACTGAAAAAACTAGCTGAAACTTTAGGGAGGAAGTAAAGATACCAAAAATCTCATTTTCTGTGCAAAAATGAGAAGCTGTTAACAATATTATTTGATTTTATTTCATTTGAGGCTGCAATCAGTCAAACACAAGCAAAGAGAATGAATTTCCCTGCTGCATGATTAGCTTCATACTAAAGTTCTTGCCTCTTATCTCCCTCAGAACATATGTCTAGAACACTCTGATACTTTATGTAAACTTCATAACTAGCAAAAACTAAATATATCTTAAATTCTCTATTTGCCATTTGCAGTTATATCTGTCTGTTGCTATGTAGCTTATATTCACATACTAAATGAGTTATCAGTTCATGAGAGAGACTGGTGGCTCTGTAGTTGGACTCCTAGATAGAATCTGGTGCCCACCCACTGATGTTAGGTGGGGATACTGTATAGACATAAGATCTGCTAGTACTTCACTGCAAAGACTTAAAAAATGCACATAACTTTATGTACATGAATAGTTCCTTTAAAGTTCTCAGTACTATTTGTGTGCATAAAATTAATCATGTATGTAAGTCTTTGAATGACTCAGGCCTAAATCTGTAATTTATCACTTTCTTGGGAACTGTTCATTCTTTAGATTCTGATCAAAGTACACTTAGAAAAGCCTTACTTTTTAACTGTCTCTGAAACAACTGTCAATCTAACTGCAACTAATGCAGAAGGTATATTGCCTTAACTAGATTAAATTTATTAATCTTTGTACATCAGACTTCAAAAGTGGAAACAGCAACATAAGAAATATATTCCTGTTGCAAAAAATGAGCATATTCAGAACTACTTGAATTTTGCTATGTTCAGTTTAAAACAATGCAGTAACTTCTGTGAGTGTTTTGTATTTTATTTCCTTTTTGTGCCTTATTCTGCTGGACCTTAATAATGTTTAAAAAATGATCCATTAAATATATATGCAATTTTATTTCATATTTTTTATGCAGAAAATGTATGCCAGGTATTTCAAAAGATAACATGCTTTAACTGTACCAGATGTCTGAAGAATTCTTTTTTTTCCAAATGTGAACACTTGAGGTTTTAAAAATACATTACATTGCTTCGTGGAATAAGTAATTTTTAGATGAACACGTGAAACATTTATCTGTTATTTGGGAATGTTACTTTTACATCACAGAGCTCAAGGATAAAAGGTCAATCCTGTTAAGTGCTCAGCATTTTTAAGTTTTATTGCATCCTTGGAGGACTGAGCCCAAACCAATCAAAATTTCCAATAAATAGCATTAGACTCTTCATTTATAGCTGTACAGAATCTAGTTCATTTCCTTCCTGTTAAAAGTGCAATGGATTAAAAATCTATCAGAAATTGCCTGTGATAATACATTACCAAATACGGCAAACTAATTTAACAAAAATCTAACCTTTCCTCTTTTAATATGGCAACCTTAACAGATTCTGATGGATTATGCAGTATCAACTGGAATCCCATAAAATGTCTAAGAACAATTACCCCTTAGTTGGTTTAAACTTTCCAGTGCAGTCACTAAAGGTTATGAAATTTACTTGTCTCACCTCTTAAAGGGATATTCAAGGTGAAGAGGAAGACACAATTCTCTCTTCCATTTGCCACACTGTATGTTTGTCCACCTTTGGTTGTATTTATGCATATAAAGTAACAATATAACAGTAATAGGTTTAATTCCTAGTTTTGGCCCTTGACTGTGTTTTGCCTTTGCAGGGTTGAGGGGGAGGGGAGTAGGGGGGCACTACACTCTGCTTCTGAGGCGTTTGCTTTGAGAAGCAAGAACAAAAAGAGCTAAAGGAAGAGTCTGTGTCCTCCCTCTTACAAAATGTCTTGTTGCTGTGCCCTGCCAGCTGTGAGGGTAGGAGACACCTTTGCCAAGAGCCCAGTCAGGGCCAAGTCCCTTCAGCTTCTCTCCCCCAGAGAAGGAAGGAAGCCAGAGAAGGTTGAAATGGTTGGTTTCCAGGGCAAGAAACCCAGGGGGTAGAGGAGGACAGCTAAATCCCTATAGCCTGCTCCAGCATCCTGACTACGTTCAGTCATCTCATCACCTATCCCTCTGGCTCTCCTGGCTCTGAACTCTGCGCAGGGACTGCCTATGGCAAAACGTAAGAGTTGCCATTGACTGGGTCAGACCCTCGGTGTCGCAGTGGCAGAGAGCAGATACTGAAAGGAGGAGTGAACAGGAGATGGCCAGTTTCCACTGCTCTCTCGCATGCAGCCTCCAACAGCGAAGGTCTAGGAAGTTGCAATTCAGAGGCTGTATCCCTAGCTCCTACGCTCAATAGCGACCACTCACTACTGGATTGGAATTTATCTAATCCGTTTGCATCCCGCGAAACTGGCAGCTTCCGCATCCGGTGGCAGTGAGGTCCACACTCGAATGGGACACAGCATGCCTCGTGTTAGCTTGAAACTGACTACCTCCCTGGTGCAATTTGTGACCCTGAGTTCTTATATGGCGGGAGAGAGCAAATGACAAATCTCTGTTGACTTTCTCTGCCACTTAACATTGTGAAGGCTATGGCATGCTGCCAGGAGAGCGAGGGGAGTTGATTCTTCCCCTCTATTCAGAGTGGGTGAGGCCACATCTGGAGGACTGTGTCCCGTTTTGGGGCCCCCACTACAGGAAGGGAGTGGTCTGGTTGGGGCAGCCCTGATCTGAGCAGGGGCTGGACTGCAGGAGGTCTAGTGCACCAGCACAGGCTGGGGACCAGCTGGCAGTCCTGAAGAAAAGGCCCTGGGGCTTACAGCAGATAATAAGCTGAACAGGAGCCAGCAGCGTGCCCTGGTTACCAAGAAGGCTAACGGCATACTGGGCTGCATTGGTGAGAGCCCCCCCAGCGCAACAAAGTAAGGGCGGGAAGGGAACAGGCCCGGGAAAAGGGTGGGGTGGGGCGGGGCTACCCAATGGGAGGTGGGAACGAGAAAGTGCCCGGATGTTGGGGCGGGGCTATGTGGCAGGGGGTGTGGCTACTCAATGGGAAGGGAGAGGAACGTGAAAATGCTCGGATGTTAGGGGCGGGGTTACGCAACAGGGGGCGTGGTCACCCAGGAGGGAGGGGGAGAGGAACGTGTGAAAGTGCCCGGATGTTGAGAAGGCGCAAACGGAACTGTAGGGGGTGCGCATGCGCCTCAAGCACTCCCTTCCGTCACTTCCGCTTCCCGCCGTGCGACACGGGCTGTTGCTCGTAGTCGCGGGGGGGGGGGCGCCCTCCCCCCCCCGCGGCGCGCCGCCGCGCGGCGCTGCCGGGCCGGTCCGCGGAGACCGGTTGACCGCCGCGGCTGCCATGATGCGGCGCCGTAAGGCCGAGGTGGAGCGGTACATCGCCTCCGTGCAGGCCGCCGCGCCGTCCCCCCGCGAGGTGAGAGCGGCCGGGCCTAGCCGGGCCGGCAGGCTTGAATTTGGGAGCTTGACTTTTGGGCCTTACCCGACTGAGTTTGGCCTTGATAAAGATGGGGGGAGGGGAGGAGTTCTAGCTCTTCCTGGCTGTGCTTGGGTGTGTGAAGTCACGGGATCCTGGTGAATGGCGAAGGGAAAGCAGATTGGGATTTATCACTTTCTCTTTCCCACCACAGCATACCTAGGAGTTGGAAAAGGAAACTAGTAAATTGACAGTTTCCAGCTATCAGGCAGTTCTCTTTCCGGCTGTGTTTCATTCAGGTGTGACTTCCCTGGCACTGGCTGTGAGGGAGGCGGGGAGTTCTGGCCAATTCCAAGGGGGATGGGACCGGCTCTTGGAGGAAAGGGGCAGAGGAGCTAGCAAGCAGGGGAGTGAGGGGTGTGACCTCGGAGTCAGGGCTTCCTAGTTTTGAAATGCCGGAGGCTGCAAGTGAGAGAGGAACTGTGGGAAAACCCCTGGTGGTCGCCAGATGACTTTCTTTGGGTAAATCCAATATCTTTTATTAGACCAACTCAAATAGAACCATAGAAAATTAGGGTTGGAAAAGGGACCTCAGGAGGTCATCTAGTCCAACTCCCTGCTCAAAGCAGGACCACCCCCAACTACATCATCCCAGTCAAGGCTTTGTTGGAAACGTGGGACAGTTTGAATAAGATTGAGAGAAGAGAAACATTCAGCATGTAAATTAGTTTTGCAGTCAACAAGTCCTATCATTAGGAAATAGGAAGAGCCCTTTTCTCCCCAGCACCACCTGGGGTGATGAGGAACAATGGTAATAAGCTCATGGAGAATAGGTTTAGGTTAGAGATCAGGAGGCGATATTTTACAGTTAGGGTGGCCAAAATCGGAACCAGCTTCCCAGGGAAGTGGTCCTTGCCCCTACCTTGGGGAAATTCAGAAAGAGGTTTGGTGATCACCTGTCTGGGGTCTTGTGAACCCAGCATTCATTCCTGCCTGTGGCAAGGGGTCAGGCTAGATGATCTGTTCAGGTCCCTCCTGACCCTAGCTACTATGAAACTATGACACTATGAAGTGATATTAGATAATCTAAGGGCTGGGCATCATAGGCACTGACATGACAGGGTAGTGATCGGGCAAAGGAACACTAGGGCAATCAGCCCTGCGGGGAACGGCCACACTTTGGACTGCTTATAGCAGAGAAGTCATTGCATTGATAGCCAGGTCCTGAATAACCCATGCTGCACAAGAGACTCGGTGTATTTATATGCCTCACTGGTTTGTACAGCCTGTTCTTTATATATAACATCAGGTAGGAAGAAAAGACAGGAGTCGGATGGGACTGAGGCAGTAGAGCCAAGGAGTTAGAGAACACTGTTAGTGTGCTAGCATGGTAACATCCTTAGCTCCAGTTGGAAACATTCTTCTTAGCAAGCTTTCAGGTACAAATGCCCAGCTTGCTAAGAAGAATTTGTCCAACTATTTGAGTCGGTCTAATAAAAGATATCAGATTTATGCAAAGAACCTCGTCTGCCTGTGTCTTTAGAGAAACACAGCTACAGTCTATACCCCTGGTCATAGCTAGGTCACGTTCCCTTTCAGCCTCTGCTCTGCCACGGGCACAGTGATACTGAGCAAGATGGACTTATGGTCTGACCCAGTCAGTGGCAGTTCTTATATATTGGGAAAAGTGTTTGTTCTTGGCATGTTGAATATAGCAGGGAAGAGGGTCTGGGTGGCCAGCTCCCTAGCTGTCAAGCCCAGAAAGTGGTCAGTAAGCTGTCATGGTAGTCATGGGTGCCCCTGGCCTATTGAAAAGCCACATTTGACCTTTTTTTCAAAGGTCTCATGCAGCCATGCATGAGGTCTGTTTTTACTGTTTACCTTGCTGCAAACTGCAGTGGTAGGATATTTAACAATGCAGCCTTTTTATGTCATCGCACATCTGTGTGCACTGTAACACACAGAAGGATTTAGACAGGATCAGTGAACGCAGCAATTGTACCGTCTCGTACCTGAGCAAACATGCAGGGATTTTGTTGAGGCTGAGTCACAGAATTCAGATCCTTTTTAAACCAGATGATGACAAGTTGGTATTTATTGAATATAAGAAGTTGGCCATTGCAAGTGTTTATTAACCACACCCCACTTTTAATACTTTTCATCTCTTTGTTTTCTGTGTGAAAGACCTACAGAAACGGGGAGCACTGAGTGACTCTGTGAACTATGCTACAGCTGAATGCAAGGAGTAAACAGTAGAAATAGATGCTTCTTATTCCTCAGTTACACTGATCTTGGATACTGTGCGACTACACTGCTTCATTAGTCCCTTTTTAGTAGACTAGCTCACAGGCATCTTCAGATTTCAGTTTTGAATCTATACCATAGTCCATAGAGGCAAGTTTGACTTTTAAATCTGTCCCACCTTCATTCAGAAAATCATTCTATTTGATTTAAGATGGGTGACTTGAAGTGAGGAGAGGTTTAAAAATATACAGGATTTAATCTGAGCCCCCAAGGTCTGGAATAGACTGCCGCCAGAGGTGGTTCAAGCAAGCCTTCAAGACAAATTTGAATGTTTATCTTGCTGGGATCCTATGACCCCTGCTCACTTACTGCCCCTGGGGCAGGGAGCTGGACTTGAAGATCTTCCAAGGTCCCCTCCAGCCCTAATGTCTATGAAATATGTGAAATAATGGCTCATCTTCTATTTGCCACAGATCTTAAATGAGCTGAAAGTTGAATATTATCCTGTTAACAAAAAAGTGCTTGAACTTACTGCTGCAAACCAAGCAAAATTCTTAGTTTTCAACTCAATGTCCACAGTTCATCCTCCTTTCATAGAATTTCCTTGTGGCCTTCCTGTTCCTTGCAGGCTTTCCAGATAATTATTGGGTAGTTTTTGATTGCCATCAATGCAGTAGTTCTCTGACCATGGTGTATAGAAGGCTGATATTTCTCGGAGTACTGTCTGGATGTGTAATGTTGAGTTATCTTGATTGCAGTTTCAAAACTGCATTTAAAGGAACCTCACTGTATATTGAATATTTTAAATATTTCCCTCCAGTTAAGCAGTTGCTGTAGTTGACATACACATGTTAAACAATTGTTGAATGTGGGAAGTGATCCACATACAGTGTGTCTGATTATAAATTAACTTTTGCACAAGCACAATTCTTCCTCTTAGAGAGAGCTAACAGAGGGTATCAGGAGTACTCTGGCTAGAAATAATGTGCTATTTCTGAAATTGTGAAAATCAGTTTCTGCTGATAGACTTGTTCTGGTGTATATAATTTAAGAGGGAGTTCATCTAGATAGATGCATAATAGAGTAAATTTGCTGCCGAAAGTCTGTTTTGACCAAAATGATCCTGTTTAGTGTGCCACTTGTTGCTTTTATAGTCAACAAAAACATTTCCAGTATATACTCGGGCAGTGAAGTTTTCTATTTGCTAGGTAGCTTTAATTTGCCTATGTATAGGGTATTAGTACTGTGCATAAATAGGAAGTAGGACTTTATAATAGTTTGGGGTAAGAATAACACAGAATTTAATGAGAAACTGGAGTAGGATTGAAAATATGTATCTAAAGTTTAGTCCCTTAGTTGAATACAGATAAACTGAAAATCATGTTTAAACTATTTTGGTTAAATATAGGAACATTGTATTTTATGAAAGTTTTGCCATAACACTTCATGTTTCTCGTCTCCTAGAAATCAATTAAAGGATTCTTTTTTGCTAAGCTGTATTATGAAGCAAAAGAATATGAACTTGCTAAAAGGTAACATACATTAAAAACATTGTTTTTAATTACGGTGATGGCTAATTACATATTATTATATAGCTATTTATCATGTGTACTTTAAATATCAAAACTCTGTTAATTTCAGGTAGTGTTCAGTGCATCTTACCCTCGATGCAACTTGGTAGAGCGAGAGAGATTTTAGAGTGAGAGGTGGGGGGGTGGGAGTAGAGAACCTGAAGGAAAGCTGGAACTAGAAAAGTAAAACTACTCTTTGAGGTAGTCGCAGTTCTACAGCACAGTATACATTTATTGGTTCTTTGTGCTGTCCAAATATTTACTAACAAGTGTTGCATTGGTATATACCAGATAAACGCTGTGTGCTGCTTTGGAGCTGCAGAGCCAAATGCTGTGGTTTGAACCCTCGCTATTCAGCACAAGAATGGGTTAAGTTTTTAGATTTTTTTAAAGTAGTGATCCGGAAACTTTTTTTTCTTTTTTTTCTTTCTTTCTAGGTATATATCAACATACCTTAGCGTACAGGAGAGAGATCCAAAAGCTCACAGATTCCTTGGCCAGCTCTATGAAGCTGAAGATAACATAGAAAAGGCTGTGGGTTGTTATAAGGTAAGTAATAGGTTATCCTGCATTCTGTTTGAATTATGTAGAATTCAGAAAAGGGGGTCAGCTTTTTTTTTCTATTTGCTTTTTGCTATACAAAACAGATAGGAGGCAACTGTGCTATATCTAAGTGAACAATCTGATAAAGCTTCTTCTGTTGTCAAATGCACAAGATAAAAAATTGGGAAGAAGGATTCCTCTGTTTGTTCCAAACCGTTTTTGCATGGTAATTACACCAAGGATGAATTAAACAACATTTAGACAATTGTAACACTGTCTGTGTCCAACCTCAGTTCTACAACTGATCTTTAAAAAGCTCTACTATTTAACTCTTTCTGCATTGAAAAGTGTTTACCATCTTTAGGTTCTAAGATTCTTGTGTACCTCCAACCTGATGAGTCTAACTACTAGTAAAATATATTATAGAATTAAGACAAATGATAGTTGTTCTGGATGTACGTGGCTGTAAAACTATCAGAATAAGTATATTCCCCTTCTTTAAGATTTTGCTGCCAACAGATTCAAAATGCATCTTGGTAGAGTACTATTCCCAGGGATTTCTAAAGGTATCTTTATGGCCCATTTCAAACTTTGTAAGTACATACTGATCATCAGTATTGCTCTTCATATTTAGAATTCATGTTTGTTCTAGTTATACTATAGATAAATGTTGAAATGTTTCATGCTGTCTGCAAAAATAACAACTCATATCTTGTGTTTGGGAAATAGCGTTCAGTGGAGTTGAACCCAACTCAGAAAGACCTTGTACTGAAAATCGCGGAATTATTGTGTAAAAATGACGTTACTGATGGAAGAGGAAAATATTGGGTTGAGAGAGCTGCTAAACATTTCCCTGGAAGCCCTGCTGTGTACAGATTGAAGGTAAATTAATCCACCTGAGTTTTATCATTAACTTCTAATTTGCATGCTCTTGTTTTTTTTTAAACTAGGACAAAGACAATTTGATATAGCGATTTCATCTTTTCTAACTTTTTTGGTTTGCCTTTTTGAGTATATTTGTTTTCTTTCTCCCTTGGTATTGAATCTGCTTATTCTTTGACCACTGCAGATCACCAGACTTTGACAGTATTGCAATAAATATTAACATAAAGTTTACAACTGAGGCGTAGGAACCATTGTTTTGTTGTTTTTCTACAGTGGTCACCACACTTATTTTACTCTAGGAGTAGGGTTTCTGTGTGCTAAAATGTTATAGTATCTATACTACCTAATAGGTGGTTTTAAGATTCTTTCCAGAGAAAGTTAATAGAGAAACTTAAGTCTGATTTCTAGTCCAGAAATCGGATAATACAAGGAGAATCTACTGATCATAGAGGCATTTTTGGTTCTCATGGATAGCAAGTTAACAGACCTTTATACTGTTCCTGGATTGTTCTTGTCTAGTACTTCTTTTTTCTGATCAGTGTTAATGGCTGATTATCATATTTACAGCCCCATCCTAGGGTTGGCGTCACAGCTGCTGCCTGTCCTTCTGCACTCTGCCAGCTCCCCCTGCAGCCTCTTTGTGGGGCCCCTTCTATGCATTGTCTGCTCCCCCACCTGCCCTTCTCCCTCCCTACCCCTTACTGTTGCTCTGCACTGTCAGGCTCCATCCATGCTGCAGCTGGGGCATTAAGCACAACTTCAGCCTGGCCCTGTAGCAGCTGTGTGGGCTGCATGCCACTGCTGCAGGGGCTGGGCTGGGGCTGTGCTCATTGAATGGAGCCTGCATGGGGGTAAGGGGGGCAGGGAGCAGAGGATGGCAGGGGAAAGATTGGAGGGGGAACAGAGAGAAAAGGAGGGGCAGGCACAAGCAGGGGGAAAGCTGCTTGATCACCTACCCTCCTGCAACAGTGTGGGGGTGAATTAAAGATTGACCCTTCAATAATTAGATTCAATACATGTAAAATTATGGAAAATTTTAAAATGTGTTATGTATATAATCTAATTAGAGGGGCTTGTTTTAAATTCAAGGTTGTGATCGATTTGAGCAAATACTACATGGCAGGTCTCAGGCCCTGCACTAGTAACTCTCAGACCTTGCTTATTTCTTTAGCGTTTCTTGGGAACAGTTGTAAATACTTCAGTAGTCAGACTTCAGAAGTTTTAAATAAAAATTGGTTTTGGGTTTGTTGTTGTTTTTGTTTTTTACAAATAAGGTAATTGTGTTAAGTATGAACTGCATATCATGAATTCATTGTACATCAACATTTTCTTTTGTGTGGCTCTGAGGGCTTAGCATGCATGTGTATAGTAGCTCTTTCAGGAAGTGGACTACTGGTTTAATTTTTATTACCTTGAATAAACACTTGAATAAATGTTTTGGTCCTTTAAACACGTTTTGTCTTGGATTTGGATGCTCATGAACATAAGATGTGAGATTTCTGTTGCTTTTCAAAATGTAATTGGTATGCTTCGGAAGGGTATCTCCAGAAACAGAGTATGACTTGATCTGTGTATAGGTGTATAACTTTCTTCTGCATTGGGAGCAGAATACCTCCTCCCAAAAATGAATATGTGGCCAGATAAGCTGCAGTAAGAGACCTCTAATGGACTTTTCTGTCAGTAAAACAAAGTTAATTACTGATACAACAGAATTCTGATGTGCTCTTAAACCCATCCCAACACATGTTTAAAGATGCAAAATATCAGTTACTTCTGTTAAGTCGTCTTAATGTTAATTTAATATTTTAAATAAATCTGAAAGCCCTCTTCAAACCAGTCCAACTTGTATGAGCAGTAATAGCAAAGTTAGTTGCTTGGTTAAGTGGCACACAAAATCATAAACATGTTGGTTTTGTTTTTTAATAGGAGCAGTTACTGGATTGTAAAGGCGAGGATGGATGGAATCAGCTTTTTGATCTGATTCAGTCAGAACTCTATGCAAGACCAGATGATGTCTATGTAAACATCAGGCTAGTTGAACTCTACCGGTCAAATCAGAGACTTGGAGATGCTGTGGCTCACTGCTGTGAAGCAGAAAAGAAGATAACTTCTCGGTCAAGCTTGGAATGGTGTTCCTGCGTTGTACAGACACTTAAGGTGTGCTTAATTGTAATATAGGCTCTTGTGGGGTGTGGGGGGCACAAGGGAAACAGTTTTTAGTCTTCTACACTAAGTTGCATTAGTGTAATTCTTGAATTTTCCAAGAAGGAGGGGAATCTAACAGAACACCTTTAATTTTTCATACTTGCTCTGACTTAGCGTTTCAACATTTTTAAGTTGATTGTGTTTTAAGTAAGCCTCTTGGTTTTGTCTTGCACAGAAAGCTCAGAACTTCCCTCTCCTATAGAGCTATGTTTTCTCTCTGGACACTAGGATGAAATGTATGTTGATATTGCAGTTAGTAAAATGGAGTATGCAGTCAGTGGTAGCTAGTGAGATTTGGAAGTGGAAGTGTTCTAGTGCCCACCAAGATAATGACTGTACCTTATTTTGTGGTAAATTTTCTCTAGGAATATCTGGAATCTGTACAGGACTCAGAATCTGATAAAAGTAACTGGAGAACCACCAACAAGGATCTGCTGCTGGCCTATTCCAACCTTGTAGTAATGATACTTTCTACTAGAGACGTTCAAGAAAGTAGAGAAGTACTTGAAAGGTATTCTCATTGTAACTTCCCATGCTGAAACATTTCTTCTCAATGCCAAGAGATGTTGTTGTGCACTAAGAAATTATCAAGTAGGCTTGTTTCACTATGCAGGTGGTTTAGGAAAACAACTGATTTAAAAAAAAAAAAACAACCTCTGCTGGTTACTAAAACCTAGATTTCTGTGTTGTGCTACCTTGGTTCTATGTTTCGATATTGTTGAGAACCAGACTTGCATTGTTGTGTGCTTCTTGACCCTTCTTGGGGTGTGAATATTTTTCCACTGGCATACTTACTATCTGGAAGAGCTTTTAGCAACAACAACAAAAAAGTCAGAGGGTAGGCTCTTATATAGAAATATTTCTGTATAAGAGTAAAATGTACCAGAAACTAACAAGAGCCTTCAACTCGAGATTCTGTTCTATATAGCTCTCTCTCAGTCCAACATACCGTTTACACTTTGCAAGCAGAATTACATAACTCTAAAACTAGTATGTAGCTGGCACTAGTTTAAACAAATTTTGTTTGTCCTGTAGTTTTGATAGCGCACTTCACTCTGTGAAACCGTATGTGAATGGGACTGATGAACTGTCTGTGACTTTCATGGAAATGAGAGGTCACTTCTACCTGCATGCTGGAACTCTGCTACTGAAAATGGCTGAACACAGCGAGGCCCAGTGGAGAGCTGTTTCTGAACTGGCAGCTTTGTGTTACCTGATTGCTTTTCAAGTAAGTAGTTTTTAATTTATTTTTGTTACGCCTACGTTGATGTAGTGTCCTTGCAGTAGTATACTTTTTTCAGGTGAGCAAGTGGGGATGTTGTTGTATCTCCTTAAATCGGAGATTTTAAAGAAAATATTTGATAGTCATCTGTCTGGAATGGTAATTTTAGGAAAAATTTTCTTATTGTTGAGGTCTAATGTCTTGAAATAGTAACTTTCTGATTTTTTTCCCTTTAAATTTCTACTAGGTTCCTAAACCAAAGGCAAAACTTATAAAAGGAGACCAAGCCGGACAAGACATACTAGAAATGCTAGCTTGTGATCGACTAAGCCAGTCTGGTAACAAAAATATTAAATGAAACTTCTTAAAGTTGTTACTTAGTTTGTAAGAAATATTAAACTGTTCCAAAACATGTGAGAGAAGAAGTTACTCTCGACTTTGAGCATATATGTAGTTACATTTTGATATCACATGATTGAATTTAAAAGTATCTTTGATCATACAACAGCAATTTATTTCCCCCTTTTTTTTCTCTGCCATGTGAAAAAATGAGTTAATATGGAAAAATTAGAACACTTTCCCACTACCCTTGCTTCATGTTCCTGAGTGATACCAACTTTAAAAGTTTTGTACCTTTTTGAATCTTCTTCAACTCTTCCCTTCCTAGTGTCTATAGTGTTGGGTGCTATTAGTTTATAGCCTTGTACCTTTCACCTTTTTTGCTTTTGGGTTGTTGGCTCTCTGAATGAGATGCTCTTCAGGATTTCCTTCTCTTGCAAGAGGCCATTCCACTCCTATCGTAGCTATTTGTGGAAATAAAGAATGCTGGCTGTACTGTGGGGATTTTTTTTCCATATTTGTTAAACCATCTTTACCAAAGGTTCCATATTCATGTCCAGAGGACTGGATATCTAAATTCGACCTGGGCGTTTGAGGTTAAATTCTGGCACAATAGAAGTCAAAGGGAATTTACAGGCAGTAGGAATTTGTCTATGGTCCTCTTTTTTTGACATACTGGGTTACTGCTCTAAGAAATGCTTGCTACTGAATAAAATTCATTTTAAATTAAAAAAAAAAAAATTCATTGTTTTTGAATTAACAAAGTATCTTGCTTTCTAGGTCACATGTTGCTAAACCTAAGTTATGGCAAGCAAGACTTCTTGAAAGAGATTGTGGAGTCTTTTGCAAACAAAAGCGGGCAATCTACTTTATTTGATGCACTCTTTGAGAGAGGCATTTCTAGAGAGCGATCTTTCCTTGGCACAGATGATATTGGAAACATCAGTGTACATCCACCGGAACGCATGGAACTTGCTAGACATGATATTGGTAAGACGTGTCACTTTAAGTGTATTTTATGTATCTTAATGTCATGTTCATGCAGTTGTGTTAACTATAGGTACTTGAACATTGCAGACTGCGATTGAGAACAAATTTGCTCCTAAAGTAATTTTAGACTATAATTTACCTTTTGGTTATAAATGAATTGAATAAGCCTGAGAACTCAACATCCAGCTATCTATTGTTCATCTACTTTTCTCAGCACCTAATGGAAAATAGGTGAGTCTAACATCTCCAGAAGATGAAACCTTTTCTGTTAGACTAGATGGAGATTGTATGTGCAAAGGCTGTAATCTATTAGCAACCTGCTTATTTAAGTTAGAGACTGTTAGCTTGACATTTCAGGTGATAAATGTAGTATTGCATTGGAAGAACTGATCTCTCTGGACAGCCCGCATCCAGATCTATCAAATGGATATTTCAAAGAAGTTGTAATGCCCTTACTTCCTGGGCTATTCTTTAGGTGGTAAACATGAAATGGTGAGTATTTCTGCATTAAGCTACTGTATTGTGACAGTATAAACCAGGGGTCGGCCACCCCCAGCACGCATGCCAGGCATGACGCACAAGACCATTTTCCTCAGCATGCGTTGGGGCTGGGGAGGCAGCAGCTGTTTGCAGCTGGCCCCAGCTCTGGGTAACTCAGGGCTGGGCAAAATATGGCCCGCGGGCTGCATCTGGTCTGCGAGGTCTATCTGGCTCACGGGGTCCCTAAAAAAATTTAGAAAATTAATATTTATTTGTCTTTGGTTCCTGACAAAAATGACACGAACCAGGGGCAGTAGGAACCAGGGGAATCCTGGTGGGCTCCTGAAACAGCAGGGCCCACCCGGCCCCGCCCCCCCACTGGGACCATGTGACTGCACCATGCTGGAACTTAAGTGAAAGGGAGGGAAGGAGCCTGGGGAAAAGCAGCCCTTCCCCAACCCTGTGGCTGGCGCTCCCTGACGCAGGCTGCAAGTGGCAGCAGCATGGGGCGCCGGGCAGGGGCCAGGGATGGGGCTGCTTTTCCCGTGCTCAGCACCAGCTTGTAACCTGCCCTCACAGCCAGCCTGGGCCCTATGCTGGCTCTGGACTCGCTTGTCGGGCCTGCGTGCGGCGGCAGCAGCTGCGGCCCTCTGCTTGCTGTGCCGGGCAGTGTTGTTTGCTGCTGCTGCCCACCCGGAGCTCACACGTTGGGCAGCCAAGAGGCGGCGATGGCAAACACTGCCCAGAGCGGCAAGTGCCCTGCACTGCTGCCACTCGCAGCCCGCATAGGGCTGCCTGTGCCTGCTCAGGACAGCCCCCCCGCGGGCAGTGAGCAACTGCAGCAAGGAGTGCCAGCCACAGGGCAAGGACCACTTTTCCCCGCCCTCAGCACCAGCTCGTTCCCTGCCACGGAGCAGGGGGTTGAGGCGACATGCTGCCCTCGCCTGTACCGCGAGGCTGGGGGGCACTGGGAGTGAGCAGGTCCATGGGGCCCACACCAGTGTCCCAGTGCCAGTGCTGGCAGGGCTCAGAGCAGGGCAGCAGGAGTACAGGGGCCCTGGACAGCAGGGGCTCTATGGAGCCAGGTCAGCTCCCCCCTGTCCTTGCTGGTGCAGCCTAACCCAGCTCCACAGACCCCTGCCAGACTGCACCCTGCTCTGGGCCCCACTGGCGCTGGCCCTGAGACATTGGTCCTGAGACATTAGGACACTGGTCACAAGATGGTGACCAGGGGGTAGGGCTACTCATGTGGCCCTTAACAGCTTGCCAAAACTGGGTAAGTGGCCCTCTGCCTGAAATAATTGCCCACCCCGGGGTAGCTGTTGCCAGCCTGGAGCCCGGGCTGCTCCCAGCAGGCAGCTGAGACACTAGAAGCCCTGCTGGGAGCCGCAAAGGCTTTGTGGCTATCAGCAGCTACCCAGAGCCAGGGCCAGCTGCAGTTGGGAGGCTACAAACAGCTGATGCCTCCCCGGTCCTGGCCCTAATGGACGCAGTACCAGCACCTGCTGCCTTCCCGGAGCCGGCGGACAGCTGTGGCCAGGGCCAGAGGGCAGCAGCTGTTTGTAGCCTCCTGGCTGCAGCCAGCCCCAGCTCTGGGTAGCTGCTGACAGCCATGGAGCCTGGGCTGCTCCTGTGGAAGCCCTGCTGCAAGCAGCCCTAGCTCCATGGCTGTCAGCAGCTACCCAGAACCTGGGCCAGCTGCAAACATCTGCTGCCTCTCTACCTGGGTTCCGGGGAGGCAGCACATACCGGCAGTGCTCCCCGCTGTGCTGCCCTTGCCACTTCCGCAAAGCAGCATTGGAACCTGGCGTGACAGGACACAGCAGGGGTGCAGAAAGTTGCCTGCTCCAAACTCCCTGCTGCCCTGCCACACTTCCCCTGCAGGCAGGGGCAGCAGCAAAGGGCACAACCCCACGCTGCTCCTGTGCACAAGGGAAGTGTGGCAGGGCAGCTGGGAGCAGGCACCTTCCTGCGCGTGCACCCCCCCCCAGCTGTGCTTTACCATGCCGGGTTCCAGCGCTGCTTCACAGAAGTGGCAAGGGGAGCATTGCTGGTATGTGCTTTTTTGGAGGTCTCTCCAACTTCAGAAGTAGTTAAGTGATGGACAAATTCCTCAGGTGCTTGGGTTTAAATGGTCTCTTGCATCTGAAAAACTAAACTACTGTAGCAGCACCCAAATAATTTTATTTTTTGCTTTTCTTCTCTTTATGTTATTTAGGACCATCTTTCCGTTACCTTGTTCTTGAAGATTTGAGAGGTGTTTACCTAATACTAGCAACAACGTTTCTAATATGAAAACTAAAACAATTAATTTTCATACTCATTTTAAGCAAGGTGTAAGCAAATGAAATTGAGGGTTCATAGGTTGTCGCGTAACTACCCAGGGCTGCAACATATATGCTCCATTCATGATACCTGATTTGTTACCCGAAACACTTTTGCTGAGTTGGTAATCTCAAAATCGGTAACTGTGAGATGGCAAAATCATAGAATCTGTAAAATTTCAATTGGTGAGACACTTTATGGAGTGTTTTATACTCTCCCATTTCTCCTAATGTGTAATCCCATTGAGAACAATCTTTTAATTTGCTTCTGTGGAAATACAACTTGTTGACCCAAGTTTCCTGATTCCTCTAACTCGAGATCACCACAAGTCAAGAAGAGAAGCAAATTCAAAAACAACACCAAAAAGCTGGTTTCAGTGGATAAGCATTTATTTAAATTGTTATGGCTTCCAAATTGGAATTATGCCTAGTTTTGATTATCTGGTGATTCTGCTGATTTATAAATATTCACCAGTTCTTTATTGCTCTTAGGTGCTGTTCGAATGCACAACGGTAGTCTCCAGCACCTTATATGGCTTGGTTTACAGTGGAATTTCATGTCCATTTTACCTGCAATACGCCGGTGGTTAAAACAGCTCTTCCACTTGCCCCAGGAGACATCAAGACTTGAGACCAACGCTCCAGAATCAATTTGCTTATTGGACCTTGAGGTAAGGAAGCTATTTTTTTTGCTAACACTTATAATACAGTGTAAGCTTATAGTTTAACATGTACTTGTCTTGCAAAAACAGGTGTTTCTACTTGGGGTGATATTTACTAGCCACTTACAGTTGCAAGAAAAGTTTAATACTCAGTACAGTTCACATCAGCCGCAATTTTTGCCTCTACCAGTGAGCAAACAGCTTTGTACTGAAAGACAGAGATCCTGGTGGGAGGCTGTTTATACTCTTCTTCACAAAAAAGCATTGTAAGTATTTATTTTTGTTTTTTACTAATTAATTTTAAATTGCTTCTGACATGGTAACTTGAATCAGGCAGTTTTAGGTTCTTGAGCTTTGTTTCATTGCTTTGTCTTGCTCACTTCATGAATTTCCATATTTGATTGATATAAAAAGATTTCTGGGACAGCCAGGAGAAACTATAAACAGGGATTTGTATACTTGTTTTACATCTGGCTTGGTGCATATTACAAGAAGTAAAACTTGTTTATTCATTATTGTAGTGTGAAGATAAAGGACAATCTCCATAAACATTTGTGACTAATCAAGTAACATGTAATCTACTTTTCAGACCTGGCACAGCAGCAAAATTGAGGATCCTAGTCCAACATGAAATAAACACTCTGAGGGCACTGGAGAAACCAGGCCTTCAGCCTGCCTTAATCATACATTGGGCAAGGAGTCTGCAAAAGACAGTAAGTTGACACCACTTAAAGATGCTGCTATTTCTGAATATATCTGTGCTTTTAGCTTCTCTCATTGCTATTCTAAATTGTGTTAATCTAGTTCTCGGCAAAAATAAACGGGGGATGTAGTAGATGTCCACTTGATCATGTATTCAAAGATGAAACATCTTTTTCCATTTCTTTTGCCAACCTATATTCAGTACTTTTTAAAAATTATTTTAGTTGCATTTTTTTTCTTATATAGGCTTGCTCAGACTGCCTGAGCTAACCTTAGCAGCAGTAAATGAGCTGGAATAAAAGAGCTTTTTTAGAGCTGTTTCATATCTTAACAATGTTAAATTTTAAGTAAACTTTTTAAAATTCTGCTTCCTTTCACAGGGCAGTAGTCTAAACTCTTTCTATGACCAAAGGGAATACATTGGCCGAAGTGTTTATTATTGGAAAAAAGTTTTACCTATGCTGGAGACTATCAAAAAGAAGAAAAGCATTCCTGAACCTGCTGATCCTCTGTTTAAACACTTCCATAGTGTAGACATCCAGGTACAAAAATAACTAGGACTATAAAAATGAAGGATGCTAAGTAACCGGGGGCCACTTCTAGTTCCTCATGCAGACGGAGGTTTAATTTCAGATTTGGATTTATTTCCCGTTTGCAGCCCTGCACCTCAATTACTGCCCTCCAATTTATCAGAAGGTTTCATTTTGTCAGGAATTCTTCCTTCTACATAGTTTAAAAATCTCCTTGTAGCTTCAAGCTGTTGCTTTTCCCTCTTAAACCACTTTCCTAACTTGTTTAATTGCTTGAGCTTACAGGGGTTTTTTTTATGCTTTAGGCCAGGGCTGTGCAATATGTCGAGGGGGTGCACACAGTCTGGCATTCACCTCCTGGGCAGCATGCTCTCATCCGTCTGTCCATGTCTGTGGGCCGCCGCCCCCCCCCCCCCCCCCCTGTAGGGAGCACTTTGGGGAGGCTCTGTGGGCAGGCTTTAATTTGAATAATGCTTATAGTTCCCTAAGTAGGACATCTAGATGTCCTCTTCTTCGCCCCAAGGGCAGATGGCAGTTTAGGCCTGACAGCCAGCCACAGAGACTGCTCTTTGGTTCCCCTGACGTAATGTTTCATTGTATTGGGTGAGTGTTTGTCCTCAGGTTAAGACTATAGTTGTGTAACTGTTTTGTTGTGAGTGTGGCTGACCAGACTAGAGGAGAATGAGTGAAGCTCTGAGGGACCTACACAAGGAAGGAATGGTGCCAGGGCAAATGGCATTGGAATAGCACAGTAAAGACCATTTTGAAGCAGTGTCTGCTCTGCTGCTTGGGATATTGGCACTTTGATAACCCTCTTTTAAAGAAGAAAGCACCCTTCCTCCTTCTGAGGAGCTGACTGAAAAGAAGGAGCTCCCAGAGATGGGGTGTTGCGGGTCACCAGGGAAGCCAGGGACTGAGAAGAGCCAGGGTCTCAAAGTCAGAGGCCTGCCCCTTGTGAAACCAGGCTAAGGCTGGCTGCAGGGGCTTCTTTCAAGAGAGGGAAACCAAGTAAGGCTGTTTTTTGGCAAATGCTGGAGGAAGACCTTCCCCTTAACCCCCCCTCCCCACCTTGTGTGGACTTGTAGCACCCCTGAAAGCATCTTAAGGCACCCGGGTTGTTGTGGCTGAGAGTCTCGCTTCATAAAACTGGACAACTTACAAGTTTCACCAGCAAAAACTGAAGCTGAGGACACAACAAAAGATATAGGTCTCTGCTTAGAGAGAACACACAATGATCTAATTGTTTAAACTCTAATGCAGAACTGGATATGTTTAACAGATTTCTAGAATACAGTGACCGCACAGCTTATTCATAGAAGTAGGGTCGGAAGGGACCTTGTAGATCATCAAGTCTGACCCCCTGCCCTGGGCAGGAGAGAAAACCGGGCTCAGATGACCCCAGTCAGGTAGACATCAGGCCTTCTCTTAAAGACCTCCAGGGTAGGAGCCATCACCACTTGCCTTCGAAGTTAGTTCCAGATCCTAGCTGCCCTGACTGTGAAGTAGTGCCTTCGGATGTCTAAACTAAACCTACTGACAACTTGTGGCCATTATTCCTTGTTACCCCGGGGGGCGCTAGGGGAAACAGGGTCTCTCCCAAACCCTGCTGGTCCCCCCTGGTGAGTTTATAGACGGCCACCAGGTCCCCCCTCAGCCTTCTCTTGTGAAGGCTGAACAGGTTAAGGTCCCGTAGCCTCTCTTCATAGGGTCTGCCCTGCTGTCCCCAGATCATGCGGGTGGCCCTCCTCTGGACCCTCTCAATGCTGTCCACATCCCTCCTGAAGTGCAACACCCAGAACTGAACACAGTACTCCAGCTGTGGCCTGACCAGTGTCGCATAGAGGGGGAGGATCACCTCCTTGGCCCTGTTTGAGATGCATGTGTGGATGCATGACAAGGTACAGTTAGCCCTACTGACCATGACCTTGCATTGTCCGCCCATGTTCGTCTTGGAGTCAGTAATGACTCCAAGATCTCTTTCTGTCACCATGCTCTCAAGAAGGGAGTTTCCTAGCTTATAAGTGTGCTGCTGGTTCCCACTGCCCAAGTGCAGCACCCTGTACTTGCCAGTGTTGAAACCCATCCTATTTCTGTTAGCCCACCCCTGTAACCTGTCCAGGTCCTGCTATAATGTGTCCTTCCATAGTCCTAGTTCATTTTTTGTGGTTATAAAAAGAAAAAGTGCATGTACATGCTATGTTAAGGGAACTATGTTCCAGGGTAGTGCACCCAAGTGTGCCAGAGTAATGCATACACACAGGATTTGAAGTATGAAATCTTAAGTTGTATGTTGATGTGTGTGGTCATAGGACTTCTCCCTCCAATGGATAGAGCTCACTGAACAAAAGGGTTTTTTGTTGGTTTGTTTTATGCCGTGTTTTTATAACTTTAAGCTTCATATGCAGCCCTATGCTTTGTTCACTGAATACCACTCGAACCAGTTCTGACTACACAATATCTTCATAGGTTCTTCTTGGATGCCAGTCTCTCTAATAATGCAGTGCTCCAGTCATTAATGAATTTTTCCTCATTAGAGTGGTGTTATCCCTAGTCTAAAGATGGGTCAAGGGAGGCACAGAATAACCAGAATAAAAAATCTGCTAACTTTTTGGTGTTTGGAATTATTATTTTTTTTTTTTTTAAATAGTATGGAGGTTAAAAACACTACTTACATCAGCTTCTTGAGAAAATGTAATAACTCAGCCCTCAAATTGGAAACCTGCTTGTAAAATGTTTAGCTAGATCTTACAAGTACTTGTGACTTACTTGCACACTGTTAATGAGGGTTGATCTCGAGGATATCCACAAGCTCATACCTACCTGCTGACTGATTATATCGCACCTCGTTGAATTGACCCACTGTAGCAGTTGAGCCCGAATCATTTTGTTCTTTATTTTCTTTTTAGGAATAATATTGTGAATATCGAACTGTTCTTATATGTCCTAATATTTAGCATCTGTCTAGTACATAGTAATTTTGGTATAATGCATATTAGTCATTGTTTTAGCAATTACAAGACTGTTAAATGTATACTTTTTTGGTATAAAACACATGCTTTACTTTAAATTCTTGACGCTTTTTTATAGCCTTCTCAAGTTGCAGAATATGAACAGGAGGAACGTATAGCATCTGCTATGCTCGCTGCAGTTGATGGAAGAACTGAAGATGCCTTGCTAGCATTTGAAAATATTAAGAATGTTGTTTCATACTGGAATCTTGCACTAGTAAGTGTATAAATCTTTTTTTTTTTTCTTTTTAAACTTTTGGGGTGTTTAAAACTATATGCTAAGTCTTACTCTGTTGGCTAGATATTCCAAAGAAAGGCTGAGGAGATTGAGAGTGATGCACTCTCACCAGAAGAACAAGAAGAATGCAAAAATCACTTGCGAAAGAGTAGAGACTATCTAATGAAGATCATTGATGAAAGTTTTACAGACATTTCAGTAATTGAGAAGGTATGCATGTTGGGCTTATTCAAGATCTGCTTGTTAATGTGATCAGAATCTTGATCTCAAACACTTTTTTTTATGAGTAAAAGTGTTTAGTGTGTCACATCTTTATGTTGAAGACTAACCAGTTGAAAAGAATTCCCCCTAGCTTGTCTTGAAAGTGTAGGGGACGTTCAGCATAATGTTCTCTTCTGAAATACTGCTGTACGCCTTCATGCTTTTTTTGTAAATGTGAAGTACTGTAGTCAAAATTCTGAAATTGAACTGAAATGAGAGAACTTTGGAGGGTGTGAGGTTGTCAGGGTTGGAGCACAGATTTGATTATTAATTTTCTGTATAGCTTAACCTGAATATCTGTTTGTAAATAATTGTAAATGTGGCTGATTTAATCAGGAAAAGACGTTTTAATATTGTGTATTGTTAAATGGGTTAATGACTTGTTAGGGCCACTTTGTTCTCCCGAAGTTCAAGCATTTTACCCTAAGGATAGTGATTTGTATACAGGTTTCCCTCAATTTATGTGGGTTCCATATGTGCAAACTTGGTCTTATGTAATGACGCTTTTTATACCCCAGATTTGTTATACTCAAGGTAAATTCAATCATATGCGATCGGCTCCAGGGCTCTGCTTGTCCCCACTCACCCCAGCCCCTGGGTTGTGCTGTGTCATGGTGCAGGCAGGTGGTGTCAGCTGCTTCCAGGGCGGCTGCAGCAGGGGTTGGAGTGATGGGGAGAAGTGGAGGCCTGGGATGCAACCAGGTAAGTCTATAGGGAAAGGTGTGGGGGGTGGGGCACAGCGCAGCCTATTGGCCGCTTCCAGGGTTGCAGCAGGGAGCAAAGCAGAGGGAACTGTGAGTGGGTGTGGGACAGTGGTGGGGCATGGCTCTTGCTCCTATACGCACCCTGGAGGGTTGCGCCAGGCTCTTTCCGGGGGGCACATGCCCCTGGATCTGTGCGCAGGAGGAGAGCAGGCTGCCATTGCAGTTTGGGACCAGCAGCAGCACTAGGCTCTTTCTGGTGCTCAATGACAGTGCTGGGAGAGCAGGGTCGGGGGCTGTGGCAAATTTTGGGGTGACAGCAGCCCTTCCCCCATTGCAGTGGCCCACCCTGAGTGCTGGGAAGAGCCTGGTGCTACCTGCAGCGGCAGCTTGCTCTCCTCCCACACTTAGATCCAGGGGCACCTGCCTCCTGAGAAGAGCCCAGCCTAGCCCAGCCCACAGCCATCCCGGGGTGCATATAGCAACAAGAGCTGTGTTCCCCTGTCCTGCACCCATTCAGTTTCCTCCTTTTTGCTCCCTGCTGCAGTCCCAGGAGCAGCCCACCCCCTCCCCCTGCCCCTTTCCTAGTCCCAGCCTTGCTCCCTGCCTCCCCTCACTGCTGTGGGAACGTAACCCTATTTCTTACACTGTAAAGTGGGTTCCCTTTATGCAAATTTGATTTATTTGCAGTTTTCCAGGAATGCGTGTATCGCATAAATTGAGGGAAACCTGCACTTGAACCCTTGATATGAGATTGTGCAAGAAAAATGAACTTGTTTCATGTAAATAATGGTAGTGAATAACAAAAGTATTCTGGAAAATTCTGTGAAGGATTATGAGGCCTTAACAAAGTAGTGTCCAAGTTTGCTTTATTAGAAACATTGATCCAAACTTTAATTTTTTTCAGACAGGAATGCAGTAGTGTTTGAGGGGAAGCATCTTACCATAAAACACCGCTTGCTGGCTAGTACATTATATACCACTAGTACAATAGATTCAAGGAAACATATCCTGAATTAATAAAGAAAACGTAAAGGCATAACTTATTCCTGAAATTCTTTCCTAGTTACCAGTGTCAATAGAAACTGTGAAGGAGACGCTGGATACAGTAATTCATGAACTTGGGGATTATGGTGAAGAAGGAAGCCCAGTCTTCAAGAATGATCTATCTCAAGCTGCAGCTGCAGAAGTAAAACACTCTACTCCCTCACCAACAAAATTTACTTTATCACCAAGTAAAAGCTACAAGGTATATCGAAGAGTAAAAGTTTTTTCCTAAAGAGTATGCATGTCTAAAGAAAAGAAAGTGATGATTCAATATTTCCTCTTCTAGTTCTCTCCAAAGACTCCCCCTCGCTGGGCAGAAGATCAGAAATCCTTACTTCAGATGATCTGTCAGCAAGTAGAAGCCCTTAAGGTATATATGACCATTTGGAACATATCTAAGTCTGTTTAGTGAAGAAGAGTTTTTCTAGCAATGTGTATATTTGTAAAAATCAACATTGGATGGTGAAGTTTTGGCTTAAAACTTCACCAGTGTGGTGGGACCTCTGTTTTAGTTTTATGTAATTTGTCTAAATCTCAAAACCACTATGGTGGGGAAAGTGTCATTTAACTAAAAATCTTTCTTAAGAACCTATAAGACTAGTGCTTAAGTTGATATAGACATCTGTTAGAAAACTATGGACAACATGACCAATACTTACTAAGGAAAAAGCTTTTTAGGCTTTTCTGTAAGAAGACTTTCTCTGATGCTCAGAAAGGGGGAAGAGAGAGAAACATCTTAAGTTAAATGGTTAAAGGGACAGAACAAAAACACTAGATAAGTACAAAATACATGTATACCTATTGAATGTCCTATCTAGTAGAAACATGGATAAAAATGGTCTTGACTTCTTTAACCTAGTCAGTGTTAGGCATTTCGTTCACTTGTCTTGTCTTGTGTCTTCCATTCAACAGTGCAGTTAGAATGCTTTTCTTTTGTAGGCCTCTTTTTCCAGGCCTACTCAGTGGTGCCTAATTCTCATTATGATGGCTTTCTTCCATGTCTCAAACGCTAGTAACCAATGTTACTGACCTGACAGAAAATTATCCTTAGTTGTTTTTCTCTATTTCATATGAAGCCTTGTGAGATCATACTTGTTAGCCAAGCAGTTGTTTTTCTGTTTGTATTTGGGTGGGGTATGGGTACTGGCAGGCATAAGGAAGGTAGTTCTCAATCCAGGAGTGAAGTGTTTTAGTTATACATTGATTAAACTTTTTTCATTCTGGGTTGTTGGTTTTGGGGTTTGTTTGGGTTTTTTTGCCAGAGCACCACAGTATCAATTTTTTTTAAAGCTTACTGCTTTGGAGCAGAACTCATATAGCCTATGTCTTCATGTCCCTAACTTTTTTGTGTTACTCTTTTTATTAGAATCCAGTGATAGCATAACAACGTTAGTTCGTTTCTGGAAGGTTAATTTAGTACTAGTTATACTGAAACAAACTGTGTCTTCTTACTTTGTCCCTTGAAGAATAGCACCTCTGATTCTACCAAAATTGTAGATTCGGAGTTCTCAGTCTCTGACCTTACTGGGAACAAGGTTAATAGAATTTGCAAAAGAGGAGCTGAAAGTCTACAACTACACTGAGAGCCATGTGCCTGACTGCAGCTGTGTTGGCTGTGCCAATAAAAATGAGGAAATTCTGACACTTGTTTCAGCCAGTATGTACCATCCAAGGTCAGGTGCACTAAAGGCAGCTCTGGCACCTGCTGAGGCAAGGTTTCTCTGAACATCCTGATGAGTATGACTTGCCGCTTGTCTTCATCTACCCATTAGGAGAGACCCAAACCTTTGCTCTCCAAGGAACAGAGCAGTACGCTAGTATTGCCTGTCCTTGTTTCAGGATCAGACCTGATCTATGCCATGTCATTCTGCCAGCAAAACTGAAGGCATTCAGACTTGCAGGTCTCCTCTGGTGAAAGAGAACTTCTGCTGCCATTCAGCAGCGATCAAAAGGTAAATGTAGGCAAGTCTGTACCTTCTGCCAGCTTCCATGGCACCTTCTAACAGCTGTGCCTACACAAGGTGCATGTTGTGTCCTGATGACTGCTCATGGTGTGGGCTCATGCAGGTGTGCGCACACTCCAGCTGCCTCTTTGTAGTGCCTGCTTTCTGTCACCAGAATTCCCATCTACTGGAAAGGAAACTGAGTGCATTGGGGAGAAATAGCTTTTTCTCTTCAGGTTTTCAACAAAACGCATGTTCCCTGACGCTCCAGATATGTAACTCCAGTCTGTAGTGACGTGCTGATCCATGCTTAAAAAAATGAAGGGCAAATGCTGCTGGTGGTTTATCCTTTGGTTCCTTTCTATACAGTCTCTCTCTCTAATAAACTCAGTACACTTCTAATTTGTTCTCTTCAGGACAGGGGTTTGGGTTTGGATTTTGTGTCTTTTTAACTACAGTGCTTTGGGATATCCTCCTATTTTCTTGCTGGTATTTGACCAATTGTATGACTTACACTCATGGTTTTGACTATTGGCTTGGTAGCAGACTGCTTACACCTCATGAGACCTTTCTGTATAACCTGTTATGTATAATAATAAACCAGAAGCTTTTCCAGCCTCAAAACTGAGGCTGGATGGCATGTTAAATAAAGGTAAAACTGTGTGCCTGAGTGTGTGCGTGCGTACATATGTGCACTTGCACACACCGGGCTTTGTTCAGGTAAACATTGCCTTGGAGGGGAGAACCAACCTTGTTTTAATTAAACCTTTTAACCTTGTTTTAATTAAAACTGCATAAATACTTCTTTCCTGATAGAATGAGATGCATGAAATGAAACTAAATTCCAGCTCAAACTTGTCATCTCATCGGTGGCCTTCTGAAAGCTATGGAGCAGATACAATGTCAGATGGCTATCAAGGAGCACAAAACTTTCACGGAGCACCATTAACAGGTAAGCTTCTAAAATTGTTATAAAAGAATTAAATAGGGTGAATGAATTCTAAAAATGTCTTCTTTTTCAAAGATGGTATGTTTTGGACAGAAGCAAACTAGGATTAAACCATTTTATGTTCTCTTTTAGTTGCCACTACTGGCCCATCTGTCTATTACAGCCAGTCACCTGCATATAACTCTCAGTACCTTCTCAGAACAGCTGCCACCAATGTAACACCAACAAAGGTGATGATGAATCTCTTAATTTACTCCTGAACTCTTTAGTGAACTATAGTCTCATGCTTCTCACCTGCTATATGTAACATGGATTTTACAGATGAAGACTGTTAGGTGTAACTGATACTTACACTTCTCTGTTTATTTTCTAGATTTGGAATATTTGGACTCCCTTGAGTGAGTCCTCTTAGTTGAACTCTCATGGTAGAGGAAGGGAGTTGTCTAAGACCACTTAAACATTTCAATTAACCTACTTAGTTGCACTTTTAAGTAGGAATCCAGCCACATGGTCAAGGCAGTTTAGGGTATGATAATAAAGTAAATGAGTGATACAGTTATGCCACATACAATGTTTAACAACATATGATGTGTCACACCTTAAACTGAGTATGTGGCTGATTTGGGGCTGGCTCATGACAGATCTCCACTCTAAGCTGAACATCAGAATCCAGCACACAGCTGTCTCCTACCCAGGTGGGCTCAGGGCAGAACCAGTTCCTGGAACCCCAACACTCCAGAGGCAGATAGAGAGCATGGTGAGCCCAACATCAGAGACTGTCTCCCTGATTTTGGGAGTTACTGCACCCTGGACCTTTAAAAACTGCATGTTCAGCCTTGCTGCCCCATGAGATTTTTCTGACATCCTGGTGCCTGAAGACCCCAGAATCAAGGAACCTCTCCCTGATCCTGAGGTCCCCATGTACCAGGGATATTGGAAAACAGCTATACATGTAATTTTTACGGGTTCCAGTGCAACAGGACCAATTCCAGACCCTAATTTGGTCCCTGGCCCCAGCTGACAATCGGCTAATTGCGAGCACTTGATTTTCAACTTGCTGGTGCGAAGCAAAGTAAGGTGTAGTTGGGATCTAATTGCATGATTTTTAGGATCAGGGTCCTGCCATGCACATGCGGCCTAAAGAACAAGAGCTTGTACGTGTCTCTTGAAAAGTTCACATGCCTACTTAAAGCCTTCTGTTGGGGAAATTTTCTGAAAATAGTTTCTTCTCTGTGATGGAGAAAACTTTGAGGGTTCAGTGGAGAAAGAGGAGCAGCATGCAATATGTTACACAGAACAGCTGTCTAGATTTTCTTGATGTTGTTCAACATTGAAGTCTGTGTGTATTGAAGAATGGAAACTAAAAATCAACATAATCTCTTCATGGCAGAGACTGTGTTACTTGTGTAGTGCTTGTGATTTGTTTTGTGCTTGTGCAAGGGGGGCTTGGCCTCTTGAAGCTACTTTAATACCAAGCAAAAATAATGATTTTTTCTCTCTTTCTTTTTAAGGCTCCTGTCTATGGTATGAACAGGCTTACACCTCAGCAACATATATATGCCTATCAGCAGCCAATGCACACACCACCACTGCAGAACACTTCTGCATGTATGTTTTCCCAAGAAATATATGGCGGTCCATTGCGTTTTGATTCTCCTGCTACTGGGCTTCTGTCTCCACGTGGTGGGGATGAGTATTATAATTACAGTGTTCCACAAGCAAGCTCAAATCCACCATTACCTGAACCAGGCTATTTCACAAAGCCTTCAATTGCTCCTCCAGCTGCAAAGCCTGCAGAACAAAAAGTGGTAGAATTTGGGAAATCTACCTTTGGGCAACCTGTACCAACAGAAGTAACAAAACCCTCTCTGATGGCGCCAGCACAGTCCGCTCAGTCAACAACTTTTAAGTTCAACTCTAACTTCAAATCAAATGATGGAGACTTCACATTTTCTTCACCTCAAGTTCTAACACAGTCTTCCAACGCAACTTTTAACAGTAGTGAAAGCCTGTTGGGTCTTCTGACGTCAGATAAACCTTTACAAGATGAGCGGTATACAGGACAAAAAACAGTTCCGGATCATACACCTAGCCAAAGAAATGTCTTCAGTTTTGGTAATAAAAGTATTTCAGGCATCCCATTTACAGAAAACATGGGACAAAACCAACCTAAAAATTCTTTCTTTGGGAAAGGTGACACAGTTGGCTTCCATGAAATGGGAAAACCAGGGTTTGGGACCCCAAGTTTAGATCTGGCCAACAAAAGTCATGAAACTGATGGCGGAAGCATCCATGGAGGTGAAGATGAAGATGATGGTCCTCACTTTGAGCCTGTTGTGCCACTCCCTGATAAGATAGAAGTAAAGACAGGGGAAGAAGATGAGGAAGAATTCTTTTGCAATAGAGCGAAGCTGTTCCGTTTTGCAGAATCTAAAGAATGGAAAGAAAGGGGCATTGGAAACGTGAAAATACTGAGACATAAAATATCTGGCAAATTTCGTCTACTTATGAGACGGGAACAAGTGTTGAAAATCTGTGCAAATCATTATATAAATACTGACATGAAACTGAAACCAAATGCTGGTTCAGACAAAACATTTGTGTGGCATGCTGTAGATTATGCAGACGAATCGCCAAAACCTGAACAGCTTGCCATTAGATTCAAAACGCCAGAGGAGGCAATGCTTTTCAAATGCAAATTTGAAGAGGCACAAAATATTTTGAGAACATCTGGAGCAACCACTCAGCACATTGAAAGTTCCAGACAAACAGTCAATCAAGATATCAAGGAGCCTTGCAAATCTACTCCTGGACCCCTGAACTTTGGATTTCAATTTAAGAAAGAGGGAATGTGGGAGTGTAATCTCTGCCAGAGGAAAAATAGTACAGCTTCATCCCTGTGTACTGCATGCCAGGCTTCAGTTCCAAATACAGGTAGTTCCGTAAAAGGACCTGATAGCAAGAGCAGTTTTATATCTATGTTGGATGTATCCACACCATCCTTTTCCTTTGGAAAGGAAATGCCATCTACATATACTGCTAGTGGATTGGGCGAACAGTTTACGCCAAGAAAAGATCAGTGGAAGTGTAGATTGTGTTTCACTTGTAATGATGTAACAGCTAAGAACTGTATATCATGTAATGGTCCAAATCTGAATAATAAGGAAACATATGTTGTACCAGTAGCTGAAACCGCTGCAGGTTTTATATCTAACACTGAGACCATACAGAATGCGTTTGGATCAGTTATTGTTAGAAAGGAAGGTCAGTGGGATTGCAGTGTGTGCTCAGTGAAGAATGAAGCAACAGCTGTAACTTGTGTGGCCTGCGAGAACCCAAATCTGGCTAACATGCAAATGTCTGGTCAGCCTGCTTCCTTTAAATTTGGCCAAGTGGATGTTGAAAAGAGTTCAGAAAATGATCCTGCTTCTGCTTGCTCCATAAAGGAGGGTCAATGGTATTGCATGGTGTGCTTAGTAAGAAATGAAGCAACAACAGTAAATTGTGTGGCCTGCAAAGCTCCTCATTCTCAAGATCTGAAGGTCCCTGCGTCTACTGTTCAAACATCTTCCGAAAGTAAACCCCCTAAAAATGGATTTGGAGGGCTCTTTGCTAAAATGGAAGGACAGTGGGATTGTCCTGTTTGTTTAGTACGGAATGAAGCCACTTCTGCAACCTGTGTAGCCTGTCAAGCGGACAATCCAAATCAGGCTAACATACCAAAGTCTGATCAGCCAGACTCCTTTAAATTTGGGCAAGCAGATGTTGCAAAGAGATCACAAAATGAGCTTGCTTCTGCTTGCTTCGAAAAGGAGGGTCAGTGGTATTGCAAGGTGTGCTTAGTAAGAAATGAAGCAACAACAGTAACTTGTGTGGTCTGCAAAGCTCTTCATTCTCAAGGTCTGCTGAAGGTCCCTGCGTCTACTGTTCAGACATCTTCTGAAAGTAAACCCCCTAAAAATGGATTTGGAGGGCTCTTTGCTGAAATGGAAGGACAGTGGGATTGTTCTGTTTGTTTAGTACGAAATGAAGCCTCTTCTGCAACCTGTGTAGCCTGTCAAGCGGACAATCCAAATCAGGCTATTAACATACCAAAGTCTGATCAGCCAGGCTCCTTTAAATTTGGCCAAGGGGATATTGCAGAGAGTTCACAAAATGAGCTTGCTTCTGCTTGCTCTGGAAAGGAGGGTCAGTGGTATTGCAAGGTGTGCTTAGTAAGAAATGAAGCGACAACAGTAAATTGTGTGGCCTGCAAAGCTCCTCATTCTCAAGGTCTGCTGAAGGTTCCTGCGTCTACTGGTCAGACATCTTCTGAAAGTAAACCCCCTAAGAATGGATTTGGAGGGCTCTTTGCTAAAATGGAAGGACAGTGGGATTGTTCTGTTTGTTTAGTACGAAATGAAGCCTCTTCTGCAACCTGCATAGCCTGTCAAACACAAAATCCATCTAGTAAACGTGGGGATGCCACCTCAACTCCTGTATTTGGCTTCAAGAGCAAATTGTCTGAATCTGCCGGAGGACAATTGGGAACAGGTTTTAAGAGTGACTTTTCAGAAAAAGGCTTTAAATTTGGTCATGCAGAAGGAAAGGCACCTTCCTTCACATTTCAGATTCCTTCTGGTAGTGAAGCTAACCCTACAAATGAAGGATTTAACTTTTCTATGCCTGTGCCTGCAGGTGGATTTAAATTTGGCATACAAGAGCCTGGCAAAAATATTACAAAGAAAGATGAGCCACCCAAAGAAAGTACAACAGGCTTCTTAAAATGTCTTGACAAAAAGGAGAAAAGAGATGCTCCTCTTTCAGAAGGTGGGGCTGGTATCCGGTCTCCAGGAGCCTCTAATAAGCCGACTGGTGATTTAGTTTTTGGGCAGAATAGCAGCACTTTCACTTTTGCTGATCTTGCAAAAACTACTTCTGGAGAAGGATTCCAGTTTGGGAAAAAAGATCCAAACTTCAAGGGCTTTTCAGGTGCAGGTGAAAAACTGTTTTCCTCACAGAGTTCTAAAATGGATCACAAAGTTAATACTGCTGATCTAGAGAAGGATGATGATTCATATAAGACTGAGGATTGTGATGATATTCACTTTGACCCAGTTGTCCAAATGCCTGAAAAAGTAGAACTAGTAACAGGGGAAGAGGATGAGAAAGTACTCTATTCACAAAGGATAAAACTCTTTAGGTTTGATGCAGAAATAAGTCAGTGGAAAGAACGAGGCGTGGGCAACTTAAAAATTCTTAAAAATGAAGATAATGGCAAGCTAAGAATTCTAATGCGACGCGAACAGGTACTAAAAGTATGTGCAAACCATTGGATAACTACTACCATGAACTTGAAACCTCTGTCTGGCTCAGATAAAGCATGGATGTGGCTAGCCAGTGACTTTTCTGATGGTGATGCAAGGCTGGAGCAGCTAGCAGCTAAATTTAAGACACCAGAGCAGGCTGAGGAATTCAAACAAAAATTCGAAGAGTGTCAGAGGCTGTTGTTGGATATACCACTGCAGACCCCACACAAACTTGTTGACACAGGTAGGACAGCTCAACTTATACAGAAAGCAGAAGAAATGAAAACTGGATTGAAAGATCTCAAAACGTTTTTGACAGATGATAAAACGAAACTTACAGAGGAAGAGAAAAGAAGCTCACCTTTAGCCATCAGTACTTCTGACTTGGTTATAAAGCCACATGCGGAAAGCACTGCACCTACGTTGGAATGGGATAACTATGACTTGCGTGAAGAAGCATTGGATGATAGTGTTAGTAGCTCTGTGTATGCATCGCCTCTGGCAAGTAGTCCTGTAAGAAAAAATCTGTTCAGATTTGGGGAATCTACAACTGGATTTAACTTTAGCTTCAAATCTGCCTTAAGCCCCTCAAAGTCTCCTGCCAAGCAGAACCAGAGCAGATCATCTGTAGGCACTGATGAAGAGTCTGATATCACTCAAGAAGAAGAAAGAGATGGACAGTACTTTGAACCTGTGGTACCTTTACCTGACCTTGTAGAAGTGACAAGTGGTGAAGAAAATGAGCAAGTTGTTTTCAGTCACAGAGCTAAACTCTATAGATATGACAAGGATGCTAATCAGTGGAAAGAGAGGGGTATTGGGGATATAAAGATTCTACAGAACTATGACAACAAACAAGTTCGTATAGTAATGAGAAGGGATCAGGTATTAAAACTCTGTGCCAATCATAGAATAACACCAGACATGAACGTACAGCAGATGAAAGGAACTGATAGAGCATGGGTATGGACTGCCTGTGACTTTGCAGATGGGGAAAGAAAGATGGAGCTCTTAGCTGTGAGGTTCAAGCTTCAAGATGTTGCAGACTCATTTAAGCAAATTTTTGATGAAGCAAAACATGCCCAAGAAAAAGACACCTTGATTACACCCCTCTCTTCACGTGCCAGTACTCCAAAGGAATCTCCGTGTGGTCAAATTGCTGTAGTTGTGCTGGAGGAAACCACCAGGGAGAGAACTGATCAGATCCATGATGAGGATACCTCTGATGTGACTGTAGAGGCATCAGAGGTGTCGAGCACTTCCGAAACACCAACAAAAGCAGTGGTTTCTCCTCCTAAATTTGTATTTGGCTCGGAATCTGTCAAGAGCATTTTTAGTAGTGAAAAATCAAAGCCATTCACATTTGGAAATACTTCAGCTACTGGATCTCTGTTTGGCTTCAGCTTTACCCCTCCTTCAAAAAATAAAACTGAAGATGCTAGTTCAGTGTCACAAAATACAATGCAGAGAGAACTCAAAGTAACTGAACATCAGAAAAGCCATGCTGTTAATCAGAAGGCTTCAGACGGCAAGACGGAAAACAATTCAGTTTCTTCAACGGAAGAGTCTTCAAATTGCACATTTAAAACACTAGAAAAAGGTAAGCATTATCTGAACTGGGAGCTATTTACATTAAAGAAAACTTCCTATCTTCCACTGTTAGTAGATTTATTTAGTAAAGTAATGTTTCAGACTTCTGAAAATCCCCAAAATTTTTTACTATAAATTTTTGGTTATATTGCCATATAATTACCATATAGTACCGTATTTACCCAAGTACAAGATGAAGAGTACTCCTCCTCTCCCCTCCACACTGCTTTTGCTACCTGCAACCTCAAATCCCCACACCCCCTACCTCCCATCTCTCCCTCCTGTATTTCTGTTTTGTGTCAGCTCTCGATCCCTGCTGCAGTCTGGGGCAAAGAGCATGGTTCCAGCCCAGCCCCATAGCAGTGGTACAAAGCCAGCACTGCTGTTCCAGCCCAGCCCTGTAGCAGAGGTGCTGGCTCCCCACACATTGCTGCTATGGGGCTCGGTTGGAGTAATCTTTTGTGCACCAGGCTGTAGCAGCGATGGAGCCTGCCAGTGCAGAGCAAAAGTAAGGAGTGTAGCAGAGGTGACAGAGAAGAAGTGGGGGGGAAGGAGTGAGGGGCGCAGACTCGGGCCTGTAGGGCAGAAGTAGTGGGATGCTCAGAGGCAGCGGGTGGGGGGCAGGTGGCAGCTGCCTACCCCCGCTGCTGCCTTGTGCTTGATTGTAAGGCATGGGTTCCCCCCCCCCATGTTAACAGTGGACAATCTCATCTAATCAAGCAAATACAGTAGGTTCTAATATTAAGTTAGGCTTCCTTCCTTTAGTTTGCATTAGACTTCTAACTTCTATTACAAAACATCTTTAGCTTGAAGTATTAAGAACATAAGAAGTTCCATCTAGCCCGTATCCTGTCTCTGACAGTGGTAGAGATAGATGCTATCCAGGTAAATCATTGAACTGGATAGTTCTCGAGTAATCTATCCCCTATTTAATATCCTCCCTGACATCTGCCACTTAGTGGTATAAAGATGCCACTCCAGCATTCAGAAACCTCTCCAGCCATTCTGTTCAATAGCCATTTACAGATCTCTCAACTTTATGGTTCTGTGCTTTTTTTTTTTCCTTCCACTTTTGTTTTTTGAAAATGCATGGAAGGGGTAACAAAACTGACATGCTTGTCAACCAGTGCAGTAAATGCTGGTTATTTTACCAGTGTGGCATTGTTCGGATATGCTGTCTCTCTCTTATACATTCCTTCCTCCCTCCCTTACCCCTTCCTCTCCCCAAATTATGAACTTCTGATTTGCATTTCCTTTGGAGTGGTTAATTTACAGTTTGCTGTATGTGCCCACATCTAAACATTTGAATAAGACTTGGTAGCTCGTAAGGCACGCCAAAGACAGCTGTTTCAGGCTTAATTGCTTTAACTGTAACCTGTACAAATAAGGGGTGGGGGGAGAAAGATGGGTTCTAAGATCCTTGAGTCTTGCCTCTTACACGAGACATACAAGTCCTTACACCTCTTCTTTTTCTTTGGACAATAGAGTTCAGAAAACTTCATTTTATTCTTCTTGGAGAGGTACAGTGCCTTTAGTTAACAACTAACAGGTAACTGTTACAGTTGGCACTGCTTAGTGAGGGTGAAAACCAGGTTTATCAAATTATTTACCCTCTCGTAAATCTTGTAGAAGTCAGGTGGTTTACAACTTACTAAGCCAGGAAAATGCTCGTTACTAAAACAATTTTGTGGTAGATAAAATTTGACTTTTAATCACAAGTGACCAAAATGTGGTCTTCAGCTAACTACTTCAGATGTCTTGAAATTGGAGATTACAGCATGAGATCTGTCTTTGTAGACTGATATTGAATGTTCTGTGGTTTCATGTAAGCTAATAGCAACTTTGATTTCACAGACTTTGAGACCTCAGCCTAGACTTGTTACCAGTAGCCATATAACTAAGATTTCACCACATTGAATAGTTTGAACCTGGTGGAAGTTAACCTTTTTATGGCAGATAGGCCACAGATTAGTCCATTGCCTTCCCAGAGTGACACTCCAATCCCCTTCTGCCTGATCAGCTGCTCTGAGCAGGGAGCAGAAACCAATCTGTTGCTGTGTTGCCAGTTCATTCCTCTCTCTACTGCCAGTCACACACAGACTCCCTTGCCACTTGTGGCGCACATGCTACAAGTTGATCACCTCTGTTCTAAAATGAAGCATGTGATATTGGACTCTATGATGGCATAAAGCAGTAAGTGAAAAATGATTTATTGAAGTAGAAATAAATCCTCTTACTAAAAAGTGTTGCCTAACATTGCAGAGTCTGTGGCTAAAATGTGCATTATTTGTATTTCAAGTAAATATGATATTTAAGTGGGTTGGATAAATTCATACACCACATAGTATAAACTGTTCAATAACTAATTCCGTGATCTGTAAATATTGAAAACTTTCACTTCACAACATAGGTAAGTTTGTTTATACCCCCTCAAAATACCAGATGAACACTTACACCCACACTTTATTTTCTAGGATTTAATTTTAGTCTTTTTAAATCTAATCCAATGGCCTTTTGGACCAGCACACCTTCATTTCATCCTGATAGTAAAGGTATTTACACACTGCACTGAATGTGTGATGAAATCACTCTGTAGTAGGTATTGACAGCTGGTCAAATGTGGCAAAGCAGTTGGCTCTCTAATAGTATGGAAATTAGATTAATTAACACGCATGCTGAGAGAAGTAGTTAAAACTACTTCTTATCTTTAATTTTTTTTAATACCTGTGATAGTTGGGTATAATTACTTCTGTTAATTTTTAATGTGTATTAATATCCACAACTGGTGGCGTTTGCAATGCTCAGCTGTGTAGTAGCTTCAGTTTGCTTCATATTTATTATAGGGCTTTAGATCTGTTTGCTAAAATCTTCCTGAAGAGAAGATTAAGGAAATTCACTGTGTCTGTCTGTCTGAAAGGCAGATGATTCTGATATTCTTTATGAAGCGGCTTACTTCCTACTAGTTGACAGTGAGAATGGAAATGAATGTGTAAAAACAAACCTCTGACATGGGAAGCAGGCACAAATCAAACATCCAGATGATCAGTTTTCCATAATGCCTCAATTTGAATCAGCCTGTCTGCAACTAGAAACATTCAGTTTGCTTGCTTATTCTTACTGGGCTTGCCTCTGGTTTTCATAACAAGTCACACGGTGAGAGATCGGAAGGTCAGTTCTTTAGCCACACAGCATGTGGTTCCATAAGATGATGCTCTCCTCCACTTTTAATTTTTGTGTTTGGGGTCATTAATGACTTGCTGAGAACAACGTGCTTTATTTCTGGAGCCTTTATTTAGAAAACAGTAAGCCCAACCGTAGAAAATTCTCTACAGATGGTGTTTTAAAAAGTACAAGGGTTTAAAGCATATATAAAGAATCTCTTGCTCATGGGTGCTGAGCAAGTACATGCAGACACTGTATAATTGAGACATCTACCAGTGTTACGAAAAGAAAAAAAATCAAATACCGTCTTTCTGAAACAAAATTTTGTCAAGGAAATGACTCCTCTATACCTAGGGGGGAATATCATAGTGTTTTACATTGTAATCTTAATAGATCACTAAGTTCAGTCACTACTAGCTCTACATTACTGTTCCAAGCTGGTTTCATTTATTGTTTGTATATTTAAACTGGAGTAAATGTCCTTCCATTTTGCCCTTAATTTGTCTTCTGATTTTGGGTTTTTTTTAAATTGGTCTTCCTCTTGTACACAGTAAAAACCTTTTTAGTTTTATTGTAAAACACAGAGTAAGTATAACTTGGCTATAGCTTGTAAAAAAGAAAAAAACTAAGGTAAAAAACGCTTTCAAGTTGTTAATCTTTAACTTGTGCACTGTTCTTTGTGCCTTTAAACTGCTAAATCTCCCCATCATCTTCAATTTTGAGATGTTCCATTAAAGCACTTTTATTATACAGAAAAAACAAAAGCTTCTATTTTTTAGAAACTTCAAACTGTTAATTCCTACTTGATTGATACTCCTAAAGATATAGTAGTTGTATATTTATAATCATTCTCACAATTTTGTGAATGTTAGCTTTTTTTTAAAGAGTTTTAACATTGATCTACCTTAGATGCAGCTGCAGTTAATTAACCTGATGTAGGTCCTCTGTTAATCCCCTCATCTGAATTAACTATCAAGTTCATCCCTTAAATATGGCCAAAGGGCTTCTAGGAACAATTTAGGGTATGGACACACATAATTAACATGTTTTAAACAACTTTTGAAACCTTTTTGAAGGGCCAGCTGTATGCGTATACAAACCCTTTGAAACCATCCTAAAAGCACCTGAAATACCACAAACCTCTTGAAATGAAGTCTTGTTGTGGAAGATTTCACTTCTCTCTAAAGAGAGAGGTAGAGCAGGTGGTGGGGCTGCAGGCCACTGCTGGGATCCCTGCAGGCCACCCTCCCAACCAGCTCCTTGCTGGGACCTCTGCCCCTGCCAGGCCATTTCACTCCCCTCCTATTTCCCTGACCAGACCCCTGCTGACATGGGGAAGAAGGAGCCCAGCTCTTCAGTTCCATTTCCTGCTACCTGTGACAGGCTTAGAGGGGGGAGAGGAGAGGTAGAGAGCACTGGACCTGCCCCTCACTAGCATCGCACCCCCTCTCTGCAAGGCTCTTGCCTCCCTCTCTACCTCTTGCCCTGTGAGAGGTAAGGGGGGAATAAAGGACACACTGTAGGTTGCTGCCGCCTGCTGGTGCTAGAGGAGCTGCAGTGTCCTGAAACACGCCAGCCAGGAATGGCAAAGGGGCATTTGTGTACTGTGGCTGAAATGCTACCTTCATGAAACATTTCCAAGTGTTTCACATGGAACCATTTCAGGCATTACTTCTGTCCTTAGAAACATGTAAAGGCAACCTCGTTATAACTGTAACAGTAATTTCTGACTTGGCCTAAATGGATGCATTGAGGGAAATCTGTTAAGTATTCTGAAAAATAGTAAATCTTTCAATTATGCCTTAAATGGCATCTGATAATTGCATTAAAAAATCCTCAAAAATTTAATGCATGTCCCTTATACTCTACAAAATAGTAATCTTGAATGACCAAAAAACATTGATACCTAGCTACTAAAGTCTAACCTATTTAGGTCTTTCTAATATCAGTGTTTGAGTTGAAACAAAAAGTAAAGACAGAATTGCTGAGAGCAGTTGTGGATGAGTGCAACCTCTTTTATATGAACTGAACTGACTTCACTTTTCCTTATTTCATGATTTGAGCAGACAAATCCTTTTGGGGTTTTTACAGCTGAACAGCCCACTTAGCAATGTTGTGTACAACTTTCCATGGCTGTGTATAGCAGTGTTAGAAGTCCTGCAAGTAGCTCAGCCATATCTGCTCTTTTACTGGATAGGAAAATAGAGAATTTTTTGGAGTATATGGATAAACAGTTTTCATTGCAAACCATTCTGTGCAATTGCCACCAAGGTTTTAGGTAATAATTAGAATTAAGCCAGATCTGGGATTTCTGTCTGCAATATGCAACAGCTCTTTTGCAACTAGTCCCTGAACTGTGCATTTAGTGAGCCTGGGCATTGGACCGCTGAGGTCATAAATCCTAGTGTTCATGTATTGGACTCTCTCAAAGGATTCTGGCCATGGCCTTGTTAACTTGAACTGACTTGCACATAATACATTAATATGTTCCCTTAGGCATAGTTTGCATGAAAGCCATTTTCTGCATGTTAGAAGTAAGTGATGGATTTGGTGCCCACAGAAGGTGCCAGATTGGAAGCACTGCAAACTAATGTCCTCTAGCTAGCTACAAACAGCATGGGCAGTGGCAGTGTGAATGTACCTGCTCAGCTTTGTTTTGGAGGAGCCACCACTAAGGTTGCATGCAACAAGCTTGCTGTTGCCTCTTGAGAGTAAATGTTAGTATGTTCCTACAACAGCTATATTTTTTTTTAACTTGGTGTAAGACTGATAAGTACTTTGGACTAAAGCTTCCTGGAGTGGATTTGGTTTGGATAAGCTGATCAAGTGTGACATTTGGCATGGTTGTGTTTGAGTGGTTAAAACCATAGAATAGAAAAGGAATCTTACGTGGTTTGTTTAAATTCTGAACTGCTGTAGTTTTAACCCAGAAGTAAGCACGTCTTGGTTTTTTTTAACTGATTCCTTTCAGTGTAATCAAAGGAATGTTTTGACTATTAAAAGCATATTTATATGATCTACTCTTTGCTGTTAGACAGTAACATTTGCAGTTACTCTTAAGTTTTTATTTGCAAAGCTCTTCTAAAGCTGTAAAAAGGTAGTGCTTGCTAATAATGTGATAGAAATAGTAAGTTCTGGGCAAGAAAATCCTTCTGGTGATGAACAGGGTTTGCAGTTCAGGGTCAAGCTGTCCTTTTTATCTCTTTAGTATCCAAAAGCCTGAAGCTAGATACTGTTGGTCTTAGAACCATCTCACTGGCTGCCAGCGTAGTTAAGATACAAATATTTTTTTTGGGGGGGGGAGTTGCATGTGTCCTGTTCTTCCCCCCTCCCCCCTTGGAAATCCAGCAAGAGTGTTGGTCTTTTATCCCTACTATGCTTTGTTTTTGGCTGGGTTTTTTGTTTTATTTGAGGGTACTCTGGGCCATTTACTAGGGAGGTCTAATTTTAACTCTTAGCTACACTTGGCTACATGACTGAAATTGCAGAAGCTTAGACTTCCCAGTTTGACCCACTGTCTTGCAGGAAGACTAGAATGTGAGAAATAATTACAGAAGTTCATTCGTGAACCTGAAATAAAAGCTGCAAAGCCGTTTTTGAAGATGGTTGAGGTTCTGGTTCTGTCAATGTTGCAATGTCATTTGGCTTCATTAGCTCCAGGATTTGACCTGCTTGATCCTTAGAGAATTTGTTCACTTGTTAGATGAAAAAAAATCCTGTGCTGGCAGACACATTTGAGTATGGTAAAGCATGCTCAGTTTTTCTGATTGCTTTAATCGGAAGTTGCAAATTGCCTAAGCATTGTTATATGAAGTGCCCCTTTCTGATATTATCCAATTGCCTACTTTGGCTGTACCAAGCAAATACTGGTGTAGTACTGATGTGTTCAAACTTCTTCCTTAGAAATGTTGAGAGAGGGTATGAGGAGAATCTCCTTGCTTTTTGGTAAGGGTAAAATGTTGAATGAAGGTATAGATGTGGCAGTTTCCTTAGCTGGAAAAGCTAAGCAATTAAAAATGACATAAGGCATAAGTGAACTTTAATGCTCCTGTCCCAAGTGAAGAATGGAAGTTAAATTTGTTAATATTAATGCTATGTATTGCTTACATAACCCTGTGCTGTGGCATCACATTTTTAAAGTAGCCCTAAAAGTCCAGTTTATATATAGAAAGAATGTGTGTAATGTAAAGTAATTTCCAGTCACATGAATTTTAACTTTACTGACCCCGGAGAAAATCAAGTTGGTAGTTGCTTGTAAAAATGCAAGGAGTAGTAAATCATGTAATTTGGCCTGCAGTTTTGATCTCGGGGCAGAGTAACCTGTTTTCTTAAAAGATTAATTCTTTATTAAAAATTATACACTGCATTGCTCAAATTAATAAATACGTAGCATGCCAAACACAACCTGCTTTCTTAAAGGTTCTAAAAATTAAAATGCATCCAACAACAGCAATTTTTTTTTTATCTTGCTTAAGCAGTATGGCCAAAATCAGTAAGGATTATGAAAACTGAAAGATGCTATATGCTTCTTAATGTCCTGCCATAATACTTGCTTTCTTGTAGCTAAATATATTTGCAACACAGGCTTTTTTCTAACTTTTTTAGCCTTCAGAATGCTTTCAACTTTCTACTAATAATGACAGTTTATTTTTCAGACTTGTTCTCAAACATTTTCATTTCAATTCTGTCATTTTTTTTGGTTTTGTAATAGTTGAGAGCAAAAAGGAATCCCCTGTAGAAACTCAGTCTGATGATGTGCTCATTGTGTATGAATTGAAACCTACACCTGAACAGAAGGCTCTTGCTGACTCTCTTAAACTCCCTTCAACATTCTTCTGCTACAAGAACAAGGCTGGTTATGTCAGTGAAGAGGATGATGGTAAGGGATCACTTTAAAAATTACCTCTGAGTTGAATTTGGGGGAACAATGTTATACCTACACTCTGACTGATGGAATATCAACAGATGCTTAGAAGGGGAAAGTTAAACTTTAACCAAAACATTGTTTTTGTTTTGGCTGTTCCCTTTTTAAATATAGAAGCTAGCCAGAATCAGGAATTTTGCAAGTGTAGTGAGCACATGCCTGTGACAAATTAGCTAGAGCTGTAAGTTCACAGCGGATGTCTGAACTGATGGACTCTCTTGACTTCTTTAAGATGAAGATTATGACACAGCTGTTAAGAAACTGAATGGAAAGTTATATGCTGATGATCCAGAGGAATGTACATCTTCACAAGATCCAGTGAAAGGTAAATCTTGAAACGACTGTCAACTACCCTTCTGAACTTGCTTAATATTGGTGGTGGTCTAGGACTCCCAGGCTTCCTACAGAGAAGCCATACAGCTCTAGGTCTCCAGCCATGTAGCACTTGGCATGCTAGGGCTGTGGTCAAAAGTAACGTGTCAGGCGATTTTCCAGAACCCAAAGCAATTTTCTCTGCTCAGTCAGTAGTTTGTTAAATTGAGCTTAGTTCTACAGTGACCTGAGGAAGGGCATATTATCCCTGAAGTCTTATCTGACATCTCTCTGTCTACATTTGATGGTTTAATAAGATATATTATCAAGGAACTCCTGCATCCTACATGCATATTCCTTGGGGGCCATCATGGCTACAACAGTGCCACTACTTAAGTTTCACAAAATACTTTGTTCTCAAAAACTGACTTTCTTCAGAAATTCTTGACTGTCCCCATGCCAGTACCAAGATGCAAATAAACAGCTATTGCATGAACATACCTCTATAAGCAAAAGTATACTGGTATGTTCCTGTTGGTCTGTGGTGATTTGGATGTTCGTTCTTGTTGTGATCTCTAGTGAAAAAGATTTAGCAATATCAATATTTAAACTACCATGTCCAGGTGTTGAAGCTGAAACTAAGAATTGCACATGAATAACCGTTCCTTATTATTGACACCAGGTTGTCCTTTCTAGAATGAAGGTAAGCATGTGCTGGATCTCTTTTAAAAACCCTGTTTCTTTGAGAGAATTTGAAAGAGATGGGGTGGGGAAAAAAAAACAGGAACAGGTTTGAAGATTTGGGCTTTACCACATCATGGATGGTTATTTGAGGGATTAAGTGGCAGAAGGAGTTAATGATTTAAAACCTAGATTTGCTATAAAGGCTAGAGACAGTTTCTACAAAAACATTGGTAGAAGACTGTTGGCATGCACTTCTATTTGGATTTACCTTCTCCCTACCTGTCACTTGACAACAGCAGAGTGGTTTGTCTGACATAAATTACTCTAGGTGGCATCTGGCAGAATGATTGTTATAGCTTGACAACTTTCATATTGAAATAAAAAGCCCCCACTAGAAAAGGAGGGTTCTAAAATGAGTATTTCCCATTGGATCAACTCACTCTAGGTAACGAAAACAAATAAAATCTAACATGGATAATGAATATATAACTGGTTGCATCATCGTATTCAACAAAGTCATCAATGGTTCAGTGCCTACTTGGGAGGAGATATTGAGTGGGGTTCCCTAGGGATGTATCCTAGGTCCAGTTGAATATTGTTGAATATCTTCAGTAATAATTTGGGTGGTGGGATTCAGTGCATGCTTACCAAATTTGTGGATGACATCATGTTGGGTGGAGTTGCAGATACTCCAGAGGGTGTGGCTAGGATCCTGAATGACCTGAACAGACTGGAGAAATGGTCTATGATCAATCAAATACGATTCAGTAAGCACAGGTGTAAAATCCTGCACTTGGGACAGAATAATTGCATTCACAAATACAGACGGGAACGTGGCTAGGCTGCAGTACTGCAGCAAAGGACCTGAGAGGCACAGTGAACTATAAGCTGAATATGAGCTAACAGTGTGCTCTTGTTGCAAAAAACGCAACAATACTCTGTGTTGTATTAAAGGAGTATTAGTTGCAAATCATGGGAAGCGATTGTTCCACTCTGTTCAGCATGGGTGAAGCCTCACCTAGAGTACCATGTTCACTTTTGGGCCCTACCCTTCATGCAGGATGTGGACAATTCGGAGAGTATAGGTGCACAGCAGCAAAAATTATTAGCATTCTGGGAACTGAGACTTATGAAGAAAGACTGAGGAATTAGGGTTAGTTAGTCTAGAGAAGGAGAGAGAGGGGAAAGGAATTTGATAAGTTCAGATACCTGAATGGTGATCATAGATGGAGATGGGCTTTTCTCTGTGGCTACAGGGGACTAGAAGCAGTGGCCTCAAGCTGAAGCAAAGGAAATTTAGGTTGGAGATTAGGAAGAATTTTCTGGCTGTCATAGTGGTCAAGCATTGGAACAGGCTACCTAGACAGATTATGGAATCTCCATTCTTAGAATTAGCAAGAGCAGGTTTACCAGACATTTGGTTAGGATGGATGATCCTGCGAGCAGGGGGGCTGGACTAGATGGCCTTGTGAGGTCTCTTACAGCCCTACTTTCCTATTAACCTGTTATGAACTTGATTTGTTAAGTGTCAGCGCTAGCTGGCAAGCTGTATACCCAAGTGTTATCCCTTTGGTTTTAGCATTTCAGAAATATCTTGCTGTCTTGTTTTCTGCTTTCAGTAATTTGTAGTGTGCTGTCTGTAGGTATGGCCTGTGAGGATGAACCAAAGAGTGAGAGAGAGTGCGTCATTGTTTGGGAAAAGAAACCAACTCCTGAGGAGAAGGTCAAAGCAGAGACTCTAATGCTCCCTTCAACATATTTCTGTGGTGTCGGCAGTGATACTGATGAAGACCATGACAATCTGGAAGATTTTCATACAGAACTGATGAAAAAAACTCAAGAAGTTAAAGTAGGAATTATATCTTTAAGCATGGCTTTCAAATTTTGTTTTGTTTCATCATTAAGAATTTTAACTTCAAAGGGTTGCAAATTCCTTCTAAATTCATTGCATCAATGTTTGCTTTTTTTAAAATGGATGTTGCTGCTCCCACATCTTGGTGTGCACTAATTTTCCTTATTTGGGAGTAATCCCTTCAAGAGGTGCAGTTTAGACTAAATCTGATTGAACTATATGAAACTTTAAGATAATTTTAGATGTTTTCTTTTGATGCAATCTAGTAGAGTTTAATCTGTGGGTTTCCCTTTTAAGTTTTTTAATTTTTTTTTGTATTAAAATAAATTACAAAATGAGTTATTCCTCACATGTCAAATATGGGTCCAGGGACAAGGCACTATTACTGTGCAATATGTAGTCCTTGTTGATGTATGGTACCCCTGTACACAGGTAGGCCAGAAGGTATTCTGTAGCCTGAAAGTTTCCTCCACATTCATGCATGGTATTTTGTGTTTTTAGAGTATCTCCCCAAATTTGGATGTTAACTACAGTCTTACCAGCCCCCTGTTTGGAGGCAATAGAAGCTTCCCCATGTTGGTCAATTGAGCTTTGCACCTGCCCGGTCATGTTTCATAGCTTTGATATTTATTTTAACTCCCTCCTGGATCATCTCTACCAAAGCTGTAATAAAATTATTTAATCCAGTTAAAATCTGGTTTGAAGAAAATGCTTTTGAAAAAATGCTTTAGAAAAAATTCAAGGGCAGAATTTAAGATGCTCCTTGTACCCATATTGATTTAAGCTCAGTTAGTAGTAGGGTGCTGAAGAAATCCCAGATACTGTTTTGAAATAACTTTTTAAAATCCATAATTCTCAAACATTTCTGGAAGAATTTGGTACACTAGGATTTGATATTTTTTAAACTTATCTCAGTTTTACCATTGAGAGGTGAGAAATTGTGGCATCCAGCTTGAATATTCAGACTTCTACAACTTGGTATGCAAGCCACATCTTTGGTTTAGACAGGGAGAAGTGTAGAAGTCAGGAGTTATCTGATTCTTCATAGATTGCCCACAAATTGGTGAGAACTGAAGGTGGTCAGCAACTCTGAAAGTTGCTACTGCTGGTTCTTAGTAGACCAAGGTTTCTACCTTTCTGCAGTGTTCTTTAGTGAACAAATGGAGGAACAGCAGTGGAAAATGAGGTTTTGATATTTTTCAGAGGAATTACAGACCCATGATTTGTCACCTTGGAGAACTGTGGAATCCTTTCAATGGTGCTGTAGAATATTGTAACTGATTCACAAGATAAACCCAGAGACCTTTTAAATACAAATCCATAGGGTCAAAAACTTTCTAATCTTAGTGTTCTTGCCAAGTGCTTCGCAATACAAGAATTGTGCTTTACATGTGTGTGTGTGTGTGTGTGTGTGTGTGTGTATTTACACACATACACGTACACATTTGTATGTGTACACATGCATATTTATTTATATTTATATATTTATACACATACATACATACATAAATGTATGCATATGTGTGCACACATGCACGTACGCATGCACACCCACACACACGAGTGCACACAGTTGTTCTCTGTGTGTGTGTGTTCTGTTAGTGTTTTTGCCAAAGTCTTCTGTTGCCAAGAATTCACCAAGAACACTAATAACCAGATAGATATTATAATATAGACAGATGATAATAGATGATAATTAGAAACAGAGAGAGTTCCCTTCCCCCCCATCCCCAGTCAGAAAATGAGCAAAGAGCTGACACTCTCTGCAGGGGCTGCGAGTCTAATGAGGTTGAAAAACATTGTTCCAGGTGTTTCAAATGATGGCCTCCTCTAAAATATTCACTGGAAACTTAAAAAGAAAAAAATGTTCATGTCTTGTTTCTTTTAAAGGAGTCTCAAGAAAATGAAGTTACCAGTTCATCTGATGTAGTCTTTACCAGGGAAGTATCTGTTCCCTCAATCAGTGAGGAAGCAATATCTGTTCAATCAACCATTACATCTGAAGAACCAGTGTCTACCACAGAATGTACACATGTATCTCAGACTTTATCAGGGACTGATGACAAGCCTGTGGATTTGTCAACTAAAAAGGAAAATGATCCAGATTCTACAGACTCAACAGTTCAAGGTAGAATGTTGTCTTGTGGTTTAAAACCATACTTCTTTATGTACCAAGCTTAACAAGAAATTTAATATCTTGTTTCTGTTTAATACAGTAACTTCATTAAAATAAATAAATTGGCTTAGTTCAAGAACTGATGTAGTTAATGAAAACTGGACCCGTACCTTAAAAATCCCACAAATGTTCAGTACTTTTACAAAAAATTAATGTAACATTCCAGTACATTAATATTCATTAATTGTGGAGGTTCTTTTTATACAAACAATGAGGCACTACTAAAATTCCATAGTTCTGCCCAGAAAAGTATGGTAACTTCTTTTATACAGTTCCAAAAGAACCGATATATTTGCTTGTTAGGGTATGCTTAAACCTTTTCAGGCTTACTTTGCTTTGTCACCATACATTGACATTCAGTGGAAAATTACAGAGAGCGCTTTTATTAACCATTTTTTACCATTTTGGTGTTTTGTAAATGCTATAGTAATATATGGGATAGAATAGGGAAAAAATTGCTTTGGGAAGGAGGAAAATCCTAAATAAAATGCTAAATAATCCTAATAAACTTGTTTCTTACTGTGATAGGAACTGGACCCCTCTCATTTGGATTTGACACTGCTGCTGGCTTGTCATTTGCTGATCTGGCTTTAAAAAATTCTGGGGACTTTGCTTTTGGTTCTAAAGGTAAGCTTCAAATCTATATTTGGAAACGGACTCATATTGGACTGACTTTATGGTAAGTAGTTACCATATTTTTTTTCACTTAACACATGCACTCAAAAAAGACACGCTTTTTGGGAAGGCATAACGAAAAGAAAAGAATTCTCTAGAGTAATGGCTGAACCCTGGTCACTGCCACCCAGCCAGAGCTACAGTCTTAACCTTCTCACAGTCACTGCTGAATTTGTCAGCAGCTTTTGGCTGCTGAGCAAAATCCTATTGCCAGTTCTGCAGTGGATATGGAAGTTAAAACTGACACTGCCCTCCCTTTCTGCAACCACAGAGGTCACTGACACGCATTCAGTTAAAGGTCCTATGGGAACTGATATACAATCCCAACAATCGCACTTCCAGCCTTGCCACATGTGCGTGGCAAGAGGTGTGATAATGGGATTGAGGATCCGATCCCAATTGCACCCTGTTGCTGGTGCAGGGGGAGCAGAGGATCATGATCCAGGGCTCCCCCTGCACCAGCAAGTAGCAAGCTGGGTGCTTGTGCATCTGTGGCTCAGAGCACCAGTCAGCTGATTGGCCCTCCCAGCATTGGGAGTGAGCTGGAGTTTTGAGAGGCTCTGGTGCAGTCACAAGGCAGTTAGGTGACTGGCACTTCCCGCCTCGGGAGTGCCAGAGCCCCTCAAGACTGGTGCAGTCCTGAGTGTGGGAGTACCAGTCCCCTAGCCATGGGAGCTTACCAGGGTGAAGGGCTCTAATGTACTTGTGGCTGGCAGCACTGATCAGCTGACTGGCATCCCTAGCCACAGAAATCCTAGGCTCTGGTGCACTCCCAAAGCTGAGAGCACCAATCAGCTGATCAGCTCTGGCTACACCTGCAGTTCAAGGCATGATGGGAACCAGCTACAAAATTATAACGTATATTTTGTGTAATTGTGGTGTTAATTGCATGAACTGAGTTAGTATAGATGTGACTAACTGGTTAATCATGTCCTAAATGTAAAGTCTGCCAAGGGCCAGCGAAACAGGTTCACAGCAGCCATTACATCATCTCTGTGCTTGTATTCCAGCCTCCAAATTGGCCACCCTGCTTAAAGCATTGTATACTAACTTGTGGGGAGGGGAGAGGGGCATGTGGTATGTAAGTGAACATATGTTCATTGAATTTCTGCCCATTTTTAAATTACTACTGAATCCATATCCTGTGTGTGTGTGTATTTAAATTTTGGAAAGATATTTATACCTTAAAACTTTTATAACTAGATAAAAACTTCAAGTGGGCAAATACTGGAGCAACAGTATTTGGAGTACACGCAACCAGTAAAGGAGAGGAAGAGGATGGTAGTGATGAAGAAGAGGTCCATAGTGAAGATATCCACTTTGAACCTATAGTGTCCTTGCCAGAGGTAACTGACCAAAATCAGCTTTAAAAGAGTACTATAAAGATGATACAGTGTTAGCAGCAGACATAATGAAATAAGTAGATTAGAACTATTTTAAAACTAAATTTTCCCATGCAGTGTTTGTACTTTTTTTGTATTCTGCTTGGATGCAAAGGTTGCTGCTGCTTTTAAAAAGAAAGGCCTCAAGTAAGCACTGCTCACTTCTCATTTCTGCCTTAAAAATAGATGTTGTCAAAGTGAGACCCATTTTAGGGAGTTGCCTAGCTTTCCAGTAGGACGGAGCATGATTTTAATCCTGAGAGGTCCATAGAAATTTTACTTTAAAGTTATTAGTGTATAGCAAATTCTGCCTTAGATTTTTTTGAGGTTCTAAAACACTTGAACTTAAGCCTCTACAGGTGTACCTGCTGTTGTGCTTCAGTAGTAGAATCCATGTCTGCCATGCAGAAGACCTGTGTTCAATTCCTAGACACCCACATAACTGCAGCCGTTAAGGCACTGAGCATCTGGACTCAGTCTGTCCTTTGGATTGCGTCTCTGTGCTTTAAGGGGGATGGATGGTCTGGGCAGCCTCCACTCCTCCTTACTCCTGCCTAGGCATACGTGTCAAAGGTCTGGGTGACCTCACACATACA
>NW_005842537.1:937979-950216 GCF_000455745.1 Alligator sinensis
AGGATCGACGGTTGCCTACTACTACAGGTGTACTTACATGAAGGAACCTCAGTTTTGTAGGAAAACACAGATGTCAAAGATTTTTAAATTTGTGGGATTTCACTTAAATCTCAGAAGCAGCTTGCCAGACCTCAAGGCCTGGCAAAAACATCCTGGCTAGAGACTTTCTTGTTGAAACCGATTCTTAAAGGTCAGTTATTTACCTTGTGGTAAAACAAGTGGCAGGTTTTTTTGTTTTTTTATATAATATGGAATTCCCTTGTTTAGAGAATCTCTTTGACTTCCACTCATAAGTAATGTAGTCGTCCCAGTTCAAGCTTATAACATTGTTACACCATTTTGTATATTGTGTTCTTTGCCCTCCAACCCAAAGGGAGACAGTGTCAGGATCACTGAGCAGTAAGACACTGAAACGAGTTTGTGAGCAATCTCTAGTTGAGTAGTTAGTTGGTAAAAGAAATGGTTTCAAGAGCTAGGAGGAACAGCTATTATATTGTAAGTCACCAAGAAGGGAAAAATATAAATCAACTAAATGAAGTATTGTAGCAGACAGCAGAAAGAGCTTCACAAAATGTTCTGCAAATTCATTATTTAGTTTTAATCTGATAGGAAATTAAAAACTGGAATTGTGAGTGCAGTTTGGTTTACTAAGGTTGTTACCACCATATTGAAAATGTTGCTAAAATGTTTACCGTATTTACTCAAATAGAATATAACCCTGATTATAAAATGACCCCCAATAATCGGATTCTAGATATGGAAAATTATAACAAATATATAAATTTTCCAGGTATAACACTTAATTTATTGCAGATTCGCCTTGAATTTGTCTCCCTTCTATTGCTACATCAGGGAAAATTTAAATTTGGGGTGGGTCAGGTAGCCCTTTGCTGTTTGCTTCCCCCAACTTTTTCCCCTGGCAGCCCCTTCCCCCTCTCGTTACTATAAGACCCTGCTCTCCCTGAACACATGGAAGTGAGGAGCAAAATTGCAAACAATGATCTTGAAATTAAACATGGCTGTAGCAACTGCATGTAGTTCCCATGCGTGTAGTTTATCCATAATCAATGAATGTTACCTTTATAAACTGCTGCAAGCTTTAGCATCACTTTGGCACGTGTTTGTATTATAGTGCAAACTATGCATGATATTAGTGCAAAGCCACAGGCTCGTGACTTACCGCATAGTTCATTGGGCTGGGCCCCACCAGAGTCAACAGCATTTGAAACCACAGTGACTTCACAGCTCAGCACTGCTCAGTATGTGTGCACTCCAGATATCACTCCTGAAGGATCCATGTGCTAATTAGCTCCCACTCATGACTGGAAGTGGGTGTTTGTCTCAAGTTATGGGATGCTCCAAAATTCTATATGCAGATGAGGCACAAGGGCAACTTGGTCCAGCTTCACTGCTTGGTGGGTAGTACCACACTAATATGTGCAAGACTGAAAGAGGGGGTACCAGTGAGTCTGGGTGAATTGTATGTGATGGAGTGGCTCACCATGACTTGAAAAAGAGTTGGTGGTGAGGGGGACTGCACTTAATGAGCACTACCATATATTTTATTCAGATGGGCTGCACTAACCTATTCTTGTGGTAGGCTTCCATGTGTTTTATAGTCATGCTTAGTGTTGGCTACCTTAAATCAGCTTCATAGTTGGTTTCCATTGATGAGCACATGCTGCTTTTGGCAGCAGTTATAATTATAGTGTATTTAGTGAGGTTTTGTTGTATGTTGTTATAAGGTGAGAGGCTTCTCCCCCCACCCCCTATGCCAACTGGGGACAGGGAAATTTTATCTTGTATTCAAGTAAATATGGTAATTGAGTGCAAACTGAGTTAGAAAATATTTTTTTTTAAGACAAACCTTTGTTTTTTTCCTGTAACTAGACTGATACAACAGTAATAAATGTGGTTTCAATAAACATGAACTAAAACAGCATTTGGAGTTGAGATACTGTGCCTTTTATATGCAGCATCCTTGACTCTTAAGAGTTAAGCTGAGAGAAATAGCATATTCCAGAAGCTACAAACCACAGATGCTGGGTGAAGAGCACCTTCATTTTCACTGTCTATAATGTTAACTTAACTTAGTTCAGCTTAGAAATAAGCTCCTTGTATCAACTTGGTGTCTTCTCTAAAAGTCTGCATAACCTGGCTCCATCTTTGCTATTATGTTTTTTCTTCCTTGCTATTACTGTTCTCCCTTCTCTTCATGTGTACTTCCATAAAACGTCTCTGGTTTATCACCTTGTTTACTCCTACACCCACACCTTTTTAAGCATTTCCTTGCTCCAAAAGAACTCCAGCAACTAATATTTTTTAAACATTTTTCTATAGAGACTAGAAACGTTATTTACACAAAGATAATTGTTTATCTTGAGTGGTCTCATAGTATGTAACAAGTTTTTTGAGGACACTACCCAATGTTCAACAGATAGCATACTACTAAAGAAGTACTGTTAGCGTGTATTAGAAAGAAAAATTAAATTCCTGCAGCACACCTGTCTATCAACAAAACTTAGAAATGTAGTGGGGATCCCTACAAAAAATGTGGCTATATAAAGCCTTAGAAAAGTGTATGACTACTAGAAACCATTCTAGAACTTTGTCAGTTGCTCCTAAATTTTAAATTTTCTTATTCAGTTTCAGACAGTTTGTTCAGTTCCACTTAAGTGTGGGCAGATATCGCCTCTAGCTGTGGATTTGTGTTCAGAGTTTGAAGCAAAAAAGTTTGAGGGAAGTCTTCTTAAGAGTGTGCAGAACTAGGACTACAAAGGCAGAAAGTAGGGCAGAGTGAAACTTTATAGACTAACTGATTCAAAGAGGTATAAACTTTCATAGGCAACCACCTCAGTTATGTCTCTCTGAACCAGTAAGTCTTAAGGTGTCACCATGCCCTGCCTTCTGCCTAATATAATTACCTACCTCTAGGACTACAGTGGAAAGCAACTACGAAGGCTCTCGTATGCATGAAAAATTCAGTGGTGATAGTGCTATCCAGGAAAACATGAATTTTCTTATTTTGTAGGTGGAAGTTAAATCTGGAGAAGAAGATGAAGAAATTCTCTTCAAAGAGAGGGCAAAACTCTACAGATGGGACAGGGAAGTGTCTCAGTGGAAAGAACGTGGAGTTGGAGAGATCAAGATCCTCTTCCATACCCAGAAGAAATATTACAGAATTCTGATGAGAAGGGACCAGGTTCTCAAAGTCTGTGCAAATCATATTATCACAAAATCCATGAACTTAAAGCCCTTGAATACATCAAACAATGCTTTAGTTTGGACTGCCGCAGATCACTCTGGTGAGTTTTAGTGGATGGCATGTTTTGGGGGTATGGGAAGAGGGGGAATTGTGTGACTTGGAGAAACATCTATACAACACTTTTCAGTGCGTAAGACAACTGAAAGGTTTTTTTTGTTTCTGTTTAAACTGATACTGAATATGCTTGGAGTAATCTTTTTGGGAATTTTGAATTTCAGATGGTGAAGGAAAAGTAGAACAACTTGCGGTCAGGTTTAAAAACCAAGAAATGGCTGATTCTTTTAAGAGGAGATTTGAAGAATGCCAACGAAGCTCATCAGAACTGCAGAAAAAACATGTATCCTTGGCAGCAGGACTGTCAAAGGAGAGCAACCCTGTAGTGTATTTTGAAGTTTCTGCTGATGATGAACCAATAGGACATGTAACCATGGAACTCTTTTCAAATATTGTTCCTCGCACTGCTGAAAACTTCAGGGCCCTGTGCACAGGGGAAAAAGGATTTGGGTTCAAGAACTCCACATTTTTTAGAATAGTTCCTGATTTTATGTGCCAGGTAAGTGGAAGTTCAGGCCTTTTTAAGCAAGAGTAAACTAAACCCATCTTGACTGACTGGCATTTTGTCAGACTTTATGAAGAAATTACATACGATTATTTTCATAGGATTTCCTATAACAAAAATTGCTTATTATTTTAAAGTGGATTTACAGAAAACTTTTCAATTCACTGGGTGGGTTTTTACTTCGTTCCAAAGTTCAGATCTAATTTGAAAAATGGTGCGTATGTTTTCTCTTAATGTGTTTTTTCTCTTGTATTGTGCCTCAGGGATTTAAATAGGAAACTTTCATTTACAAGTAAAAATATTGGGTTGGGAAAGGCCAAGTGGAGTGCTTGTTCTGGCTCAGTATAAAACCAGTAATAAAGATTTTGCCAGTCAAATGCTTGTATTGATCTACCTGCATACTTCAAATATGTATCTGCACTTGAAATAGAAAACATAATGGACAGTAGGTACCACCTGGAGGAGAGTTGGGGGCAGAGGCTTTTCATAGCATTTACAACATCTTGTCAGTATTTAAGAATTTGGAGGGTAATGGATTTAATAAGACCTGGTCAGGTATAGTAGTTGGTTCCCTCATTTCATGCTTTGCCTTACTGTGTACCTACTTACTAAATGCATTCTTTATATTCACTTCATTTTGACCCATTTCTTTTTTTTCTATTCTTTTTTTTTTTTTTTAAGTCCCAGGGGTGGTGATCTTCAGCTGTGCCACTTAGTAATGCTAATGTTCCATATGATTGTAAATAGCATTACCTTTCTGAATAGAGAATGTAGTTCTAATTCTGAAGGCCGTTAAATAGCTCTACTAGCTTCTGAACATCATGCTATTGCAAGTTTATGCTTATTTGTGTGTTCTTTCACAAAGATACATTTAAGAATGTGCCTGTTTTTGCAGGGCCAACCCTTGTAAAATTTTTGAGCACTTTACGTGCAAGAACAGATTCAGTCAGAACACATCATACTAGTACAGACATTCAGGGCAGGAGGTGGCACTAAAAATAGCCCAGTGCCAGGGAGAGGGTAGGAAAGGTATAGCCTTGAGACTGGGGTCAACAGCTAGGCTTCCCAGCCCTGGGCTTGAATTGGAAACTGTACAGATGTTCAAGACAGATGAGTTGAAAAATGGACAACCCGACCTAAAGTTAGGTGTACCTCAGAGGTAGGTTTAGCTTTGATTGATCTAAAAACAGCTGATCCAATTTAAGTGTCCTGAACTTATGTACCGTTCGCACTAAGATTGACTTGTGTAAGGTCCACATCTAGGTGAACTAAGTTTGATTGGGTAGCCATTTTCAACGCAGTCTAACCTTCCCCTAATGTCTGTACCTAACCTAAGAGTAGACTTGATGCTTTGCAGTTTGGTCCTGAACTTGAAAGGTAAAAAATAAAATCTCATGGGAAGAACTAATAATTTTGGTTTGCTTTATGTTTGTCTAGCTTGCACAAAGTGAAGCTTGAAAAAACATTATCTTCTTGTTCTAAAAGAAAAAACTATCTCTAGCTCTAATTTTCTAATGCAGTTGTTTTCTGTGGAAAACAGCAAGTTTTCTACTTCATAAATATGTTTGGGTTTAGAAGTTTTAATAAATCTTTAATATTTTCAGGGAGGAGATATCACTAAACAAGATGGAACAGGTGGACGATCCATTTATGGAGAGGCATTTGAGGATGAGAACTTTGAAGTGAAACACACTGGTCCTGGATTACTCTCAATGGCAAATAGGGGCCGAGACACAAATAATTCTCAATTTTTTATTACACTTAAAAAAGAAGAACACTTGGACTTTAAACATGTGGTATTTGGATTTGTGAAGGATGGCATGGATGTTGTGAAAAAGATGGAATCTTTTGGTTCTCCCAAGGGAGCAGTGAGCAGAAGAATTGTTATTACAGACTGTGGACAAATATAGAATCATTGCTTTAACCTCATACCAATAATCTTTTAACAGCCTAAGTTGAAGTTTACCTGTTGGCCAATTATGTTCAGCATTTTGAAATGAACACTTCTGATGTATAAATGTAAAATTTACAGCTTTATAGCCAAGTATTTTTTTTTAATGTGTTCTAATTGATTTTGCATGTTGTGAAATAAAACAGTTCAAGCACTGGTGCATTTCAGGTGTATTTGTTATTCTGACATTTGTATTAAATGTCCATTTTCAAATTAAATCCTAGTCTTGTTAAAGCAATGGTCTGTGTCTTCACTTTGGTTTGTACAAGGAATATTACCGTTTCAGCTATTCTGGCTTGCTGCTCTGATGTATCAATATCTTGAGTAAGAGGATTTAGTATGGAAGTGCTGGAGACGTGGAAACGGCTAATGGATTCACCTTTTAACATCATCCCTGTAAGCAGGACCACTTTGTTTTATACACTAAAGGCTTGTATTTGCTACTTGGTAGTGTTGTGAGTTGTATTTGGGTACCTGAACACTGTTGGTAAATTACTGCCTGTGTAAGGTTGTTATAGGCTTTCATTGTCAAGATCTAATGGATACATTAAGGTCTCTTTTTGTCATTAGGCTTTTCTGCACATATTATTCCTATGTACAGAGGATACTACTAATAAAATATTTGACTATAGGATAAATGAACCTAGTAACACTTATTGGGTGGGAAAACTGGAAACAAAAAAACAAACCCTGAAAATTACTGTTCTGCAGACTTTTATCAAATGTTACCGGGTGACCTTTTTGTCACCATGCTGCTTGAATCGTTTGGGGCAAATGCAGTTTTTAGTTCTTTTTATGATAGCTTGTTTCTACTGAATGGCAAATGTTGGCTTAAATTTAGTACAGAGCAACAAAGTAATTATGTGTAAATTACACTTATTAAGTAAAGAGGGTTTTTTCTGTTAAACCTTTATAAACATGATTAATGAGTTAAAGCAATTTAATTACGAAAGTTTTGTGAAGTATGTAGATAATGTGCAAATCCTTCATATATAAAAGGCAATCTTTTCACTTTTAATAAAATACGTTCTTTATAATGTCAGTTTTGTAAAATAATCAGTTTTACAATATGAATTAAGCTAGAAAAGGTGGGGAGGAATGCAGAAATGTGTTTTATGTTCTGTTCTTTCTCTGTGACTTAAAAAGTAAACAAAATGTAAAGCATCCATGGTTTTCTGTTGCTTTAAACTTGTGGAGCTAAATAAACGAGTCTGGAGCTTTCCATCCTCATGACTTCAAACTGTAGTTGAGTAGCAACAAGATTCAAATCACCATGATTTTATTACACTTTATCAATAGATAGTTATATAAAAAGTAGTTCAATGTAAAATGAAACTTTTTGCATTGTTTTTGCCTAAATTTAAATAAAATTGAATTGGGAATTTGGTGTTTTTTTCTGGTCTACTGGTATAAAAGCAATCAAGGAAACAAACTGAACTTCTGAATTGTTTCTTAACTTCGGCTCTACCAGAATTCCAAAACATTTTAGTAAAGTTGGGATATTTTAGGATGGGTGTAGAAAGATGTAATGCTTAGATCGTTCTAAATACCTTTTTAAACACCATTGGGTCAGAGTTTTTAGTGAATTATCTGCAGTAACTCCCAGGCTCTCTTTTGAGTGACAGTTAATGTAGAACCTATATCACTGTTTAAGTGCATCTCTGGCTATTCTTTCCTGAGGTGTCACTTCTGTACTCATCAATGTGAAACTTCATTTGCCCTTTTGTTGTCCATTCACTCAATTTTTAAGATCCTCCTGCAGTTCTCTAGTCGGCTGTTGTTCGTACCATTTTGAATGACTTAGTCTCATCTGCCAACTCAGTCATGTCACTTGGTCTTACCCCAAACCACCTATGAACATACAAAATTGTTTGTGCACACCCCTTGCAGACCCCACTTCATAGCCCTAGGGATCTACTGAACTCAAGGAGGTGGCCAACTAATTTTGTAGGCAGATCCCAGGGCTGGCTGCTATTTTCATGGGTTGGCAGGCCCCCCTATACTTCTGGGCAAGGGTCCCTGGCAGTCCTGCTCCTCCCTGGAGGTTGTCAGATGACTCCAACTGCCACTTAAATTGCTTAACAATGTTTCCCTTAATGGCTTCCATAGGCCTAATCAGGGGATTAAGCCTACAGAAGCTGTTAACTGACGCTGTATTAAGCACTCTAAGCACTTTAAAATCAAATATTAAACTAAAGCTATGCATACCATGAATTGTAACTAATACCATCTCAGCATTTAGTTAAACTCTAAACTGAAATATCTTATTAAAATAAATTTATGTACAGCATGAATGCTAACTAATACCAGCTATTTACACTTTGTTAACTAATGCCAACTATATATGCTGTATTAAAGGACATAAAAAGGAGTTTACTAAAACTAAATGATAACCTTGAGACAGGCAGTTTGTGCTAGGTATTAAATGCAAGCATGCTGCATCCAGCCACAGTTGCTGCAGACAGGCTCTGTGGGGTGAGCACTTGTCCATACACAGAGATGGCATGCTCAGCATCACTGAGTTCATTGGAATGATGAGGCAGCATCTTGCCAGGGTGTAAAGATGTGGAAAATCAGTCACAGACAGAGTCCCAGAACACAGGTATCCAGTACTGATAAAGTTCATATAAGCAGCATGTTCAGTGTAGTGCTCTTTCCCCCATCCCAGGCTTGCTTGCAGCAGCTGAGGCTCACAGCTTGGAATAGGCACCTGATTGGGGTCCAAGATGTGAACAGCACTAAGAAAGGAGGCAGCCAGCTGTCTGAACTGTGGTGGCAGTGATACCTGTAATACTGATTCAGCTTCACAGCTGTTGCCTGAAATAGGTCCCTTTTGTGTTGCTTTTCATGAGGATAGCTTGATAGTTCTTGAAATGCCCTATCTTTGGACCAGTTTATCAAATCTATCTGCTATCACAGCCTGCCAGCTTTCAAACCATGGTAGGAGCTCCATGAACCAGGTAGCACTGTCAACCACAATCATCATTTGATCTTAAATGTTGCCTTGCCCTAAGAGCCTGTAAAGTTTAAGCACGCACTGTGTGCTGGGTGTGACTTCTAGCTCTTCACTCGAAACGTGCTGGTAGTGCTACATATGCTTGATGTGGTAATGGACTGTGCTAAATCATGAGTTCTACCATGTGAGCACAGGCTCTGGTGGCAGCAGCACAGTGCCATGTGAGTTCCCATTTTGACTGGCAAAGGACTCCCTGTACCAGACCTTATGTCCTGGACAGTGCTTGAAGGCTTTCTTGAAGGAAGACACCAAGCTATCCACATCAGGAAACTGCTATCTGTCCCTTGCTAAAGGCAGAATGTGTGCATTGCAAGTAATGTGACCTGCATTGGGCAGCATTCATTCAAGCACATCAGAGAAAGTCTTGCACATGTAAATGGCATTGCTGGACATGAATGCTGAGATCTTGTTAAAATCTACCCCATAGCTGACAATTACTTTCACAATTGCTTGCAATGCGATAGAAAAAATGACAGGCAAGATGAACTGGCTCTGTTTGAAAGACAGGCAGGGTCTTGATCTGTCCAGCTCCCTGGTACAAATAACTATGTGCTTATGAACACTTTATCTTGGGAGTCAGTGGATTCATCAGCCTCAATGGAGGATTCATACTCTGCCAAGGCAGCATTTGTAGACTGTACATGTGAAGCAATTGCAGCAGGGAGATGGTCTTGATGAAGATTGTTGGCACATGGAAAACTGCTAGCATTGGGCATGTGTTGTTTCACATAGTCCCTTAACTTAGGGTGATCAGGTTTCTCCAGCAGGATGTTCACTGCTGTGAAAGCCTCCACGAGGGAAAATGCTGCACCTCGCCTTACCAAGCTGCTTCCTGCGGTCCTTTTAAACAGGGAGGACACGGTCGCAACAGCCTTTCATTTCATGTGTGCCTCAGACCCTGACGTATTGATGTATGCTTCTTTTCCTCCACACATCCAAAGTTACACTGCAGGCAGTACAAAAGAGTCTGCCTCCTGTGTGCAAGGTCCCTGCAGGATATTGTCCTACATGGTGCAGCACTGAAACGTATTTGTCTGTCTTGGAGAATTCCTTGGTGTTCATTAACCCTGCTCCTCCTCAGTCTGCAGTATGCTGTAGCACATGCCTGTGGGTGCTTCAAAAGCTGGCACCAAAACCTTCCCTGGCTGGCCCCAGACTGGTTCCTGAACTGAGCCTGTCAGAGGTCTAGCCTCTGATTTGCTGTCCCCATCCCACAGCTGTCCTCTCCCCTGTGCTTTTAGGACTCTAGAGGGCTTCTCACCCTTTTCTCTTGCATCTTTTTTTTTTCTTTCACCAAAATTGCAGAGCCCACACTTTTTCACAGAGCCCACCTGAATTTGCAGTTTCTGTGAAAATTGCACGATCACAATTTCTGTAGGTCCCTACATATTCCCCTGTAAGAACTGACTATTTATAACTATTCTGTTCCGCCAGTTCCTGATCCACAACTCTAACTTGCCTCTAATTCAACACTTGGACAATGTCTTAAAAGCAACTTGCTCTGAAGGTCCCCAGCTCTTGGATGTTGCCACCGCACTCCTGACTTGGCAATCAATTCCCCTCATTGCTGATGTTCTGGCTTTGCAGGCCAGATGTGGGCTGCAGGTACCTCTGCTCTAATTCTGTGACCATTTAGTTTCATTAAAAACCTCTGATGCAGGATTTTCAAAGAGCTTACAAAAAAGGTCAGCTACACTATATCAGTAGTGCCCCACCTCCTGTTGTGGACCTCATTTAGCTCAGAGCTGTCATTTGGCTTGAGGGGCTGCCCACAAGTTTGGAAATACAGTGGCAAGGGAGCCCTAGCAGTATTAATTGATGCCCCCCTGCTGCCAAGTTTCTGACCTCTGGAGAGTCTCATGGATAGTGTCCCTGCATGCTAGATCACATTGGCATGAGTAGTCACTCAATGGCTGAATCCAAGTGTGTGGGATCAGGCTGGCATGCTCTATTATAACATCTGCAGACTGACAGGAGGACCCCACATGCACCATGATCCGCTGCCACTCATGAGGTCTGTGGGGCCAGAAGCACTGTCCTATATTAACTGGATCATTCTGATCTGGATGCTTGTAGTTTTCCCTGTGTGGCGCTCAAGCCTAAACAGGATGGAGCCCAGCCAACCAAAGCATCTTCCCCATAATTCCCAAGATTAGAGTGACACTGAGAGAAGCAGCTTGATTTCCATGTGGCCAAGGCCATCATCCTACCTTATGCTGTTCTGAAATGCTGCTTGTTTTCCACTGCTGTAAAATTATCTAAATACAGAGCATGTCCCCATGGAGGGACAAGGCAGCGTAGATTTGCACTTACAGACTACCTAAGACATAGAGCAGTGGTTCTCAACTGGGGTGCCTTGAGATCCTCTCAGGGGTATCAGGCAACATTAGCACTGTTGAGTGTGCAAACATGATTCATGAGATTAAACTGAGAGATGCCAAGTCCATGGTCTGAGTTCTTGGCAAGTGAACTGTTCTAGTATTTTTCTAGTCAGAAAGACAGAAAAAACAAAAGGGCTGGCATTTTCTGGGGGGAGGGGAATATCGAGTCTTAAAAGAGGGTTGAGAACCACTGATATAGAGCATAAACTTTGGTAAGCTCCTGCTGGCTTCATCAGTGTGGAGGGAGGCACATGGGTGGCCAGCTCCTTCCAGCCTCAAAGTAAGGTGGGCTTGTTGACTGTAGTGACAAGGGCCACCCACCCGGGGTGGGCAGGACAAGCCTGCCCTTGCCTTGCCACCAGAGCTAGGCAGAGAAGGTGTTGCATGGAGCTCTGCTCTAGTTCTTTCACTTCAGCGATTGCAGTTGCTCCTTTAGTGATTCTCAATCAGGGGTTTGGGTGCAGAGAGGACTTTTCATGGGCAGTGTTCAAACGATAGCGGAGCTGCCAACAGACACTCCTGCACGAGCTCCGCGACCCCCGCGCAAGCCGCCCGGGGGTGGGGCTGGAGGGCAGCACGGAACTCCCAGGTATCAGCCAATAGGCGGGCTGCACCACCCCCTCCAGAATATACCATCTGCCTCTTCTCGCAGGGGCACGCGCGGTGGGAGCGTCCAGCGCGGCCCGCCCCGGGGGGGAACTACCCCGGAGCGCCCCCTGCGGCGCAGCCGCAGAGCGACCGCGCGTCTCGTGCGCCTGCTTCCCGCTCCGACCACCCCTCTCCCGGCGCATGCGCTGTGCTTCTTCCCTCCCAGAGGCAGGGGGTTTGGATCCCGCGGACGGCTGCAGGCGGTCGCGGGGGCCAGGGGGTTATGGCGAGTCCAGCTCTGAGCCGCTCCCTGGAGCGCCTGAGGCGGCGCTACCTGCGCAGGGACCCGGGACCCGCGGGGGTGAGGGAATGCTGGGGCGGGGGGAGTCGCCCCTCCCCCCTTTGGGTTGAGAGCGCGCACGTTGCCGGGCAGGGGCGGGGGAGCTCCGGGATTGGCTGGAGAAGAGGGGGCGGGGC
>NW_005842537.1:950319-956497 GCF_000455745.1 Alligator sinensis
TATGAGCACCAGGATTGGCTGCAGGGGTAAAGGGTAGGGGTAGGAGTAGGGGTAGGATGGGGGCAAGGGGAGTGGGGCTGGACCAGCAGGGGGTGGAGACCACAGGCCTGGCCTGGCCTGGGGTGGGGTGGGGTGGGGTGGGGTGCTACCCCTCTCAGAACTGCCATGTGCTGGTCAAACCTGGCCCCCCGAGCCCTCTGTGGGGAGCCTGTGCCCTTGCCCCCACCAGTGCCCAGAGGGATGCCCCCCCTGTATCCCCAGGCTCCTGCCTCCCACCTCTCCTGTTCACATGCTTCCCATTCATGGCCCTGGCACCTCCTGGTCACCCTTCTCCTGGCCCTGGCCCTGGCCAAGCTGGTTGTACCTGACCAGGAAGGAGGCTCTGGCCGGGAGGGTCCCCGCAGACTGGGGCCACTTTCCTTGCCCTTCGCTCCGTCTGAGCAGAGTATCACTGGACAGCGTCTGCTGGGTCCTTGGACTAGGTTGAGGGCCGGTGGGTACAGTCTGCTGTGCTCTGCTTGGTGTCCCTGCTTGGCACTTTTTTTTTTTTTTTGAACCTCTAACCAACACTGCCATCCCTGGGGTTTTTTTGTTCTTTTTGGTTTTTTTAATTATTTGTCCCAAGAAATGTGTTGCCCCCTTTTCCTGTAGCCTCCACGCTCTCTAATGAGAAACTTGGTGGGCTGGGCCCATGTGATTAAAGGGTGACAAATAGGCCTGGCCCTGGCTAAGCTGGCCCTCTACCTAACCAGGAAGGAGGCTCTGGCTGAAAGGACCCCCAGCTACTGTGGGGCCATTTTCCTCTTCCTCATCTGCTCACGTCTGGGCAAGGTTTCACCAGGCAGTGTGCACTGGTCCTTTGAGAGCCAGTGGGCTCTGGCCAGTGTGCTCTGCTTGGTGGACTGCCTGCCCCGCAGTGCTTGTTATCAACATCTGACCCTTGCTGTTATCCATGTTTTCTTTTTCTCAGTTGTCCCAAGTAATGAGTTGATGGGCAGTTAGTGGACTCCCTTATTAAGGGAGGCTTATAATATACTTGGTGGGCAGTGGCCCAGGTTTCCCAATGGTATATTAAAGGCCTGCACTGAGTTGTTGCCACAGGCGGGTATTGGGCATACTTTACAGACACCCCCAACACCTGCCCCTTTGCCAGCCAGGAGAGACCCCAGTGCATGCATGGCTCAAGTGCACCAGGTTGTGCTCTTCTTCCACCTCCACCTGAACCTTCTGCTGAGGTGCTGAGTCCCTTGCCCTTCTCCCCCCCACCTTTTTGTTTATGTGGTCCCCATCCATGGCCCTGCCAAGCTCCAGGACCTCTGGTCAACCTCTTCCTGGACCTTGCCAAGCTGGCTGTCTACCAGGCCAGGAAGGAGGCTCTGGCTAGGGGGAACCCAGGCAAGTTATGGGGCTGTCTTCTGCCTCCTCCATTATTGACTCCAGGCAGAGTTTCACTACTTGGCATCTACAGGTTCCCTCAACTTGTTCAGGGAGCAGTAGGCGCTGACTGGTGTGTTCTTTTCAGTGTCCCCTTCTGGCTCCTTTATTATTAACCTGTGACTTCACTTTCCTGACTTCTCTTTAAGCCCCCTGTATTTAGTTGATGTGTCCCCAATAGCCTCCCTTATTAAGGGAGGCTTACAGTTTTTCCTTGGTGGGCCCACAATCCCTTGAGCATAGCAAATATGCTTGTGTTGCACAGTGGCAGAGAGTGAGTGCTGAAATGGGGAGTGAATAGGGGTTTCTATGACCAGGGTTTTTTCCACTCCTCTCACTTGCAGCCTTCAGCATTTAAGGTCTACGGCTCCCCACACATCAGAACTCTGGCAGCAGGGGAGCGGCAGTTAATGCTGCTGTGGCTTCCCCACCTACAGATTTCTGGACCTGTGGGGATCCCCTCCCTTGGGCCAAATGGCAACACCATGAGGTTGAGTACCACTGATATAGCCTATCTAGGCTTTTCCACAAGCTTTTTGAAAATCCTTCATCAAAGGCTCTTAATGAAATTAAATTGTCATGGAATTAGCGCAGGGGGTGGCAACCTGCAGCTCTACAGGCCACACCTGCTGCACAAAGCCAGGACATCAGCAGTGAGGAATATTGATTGCTGCATCAGAAGTAGGTTGGCAGCAGTTCAACAGCTGGGGGTGGGTGGTGGCCTACCTTCAGAGCAAGATGCTCCTAAAACATAGTCAAAACTCAGACAGGGAGAGGGCGGGGTAGATTGGCACCTTTATATCTATCAACTGAATAAGATCTATATATAGAGAGGGATGGAGCACAAGCCTGCATTAACCCAAGTTCACTTAAGTATCTGAAGTGAACTTGGAATCAGGAAAGCTTGTGCACATGTTCTCTGTCTCTGTCTCTCTATCTCTCTCTCCACTCCTCTTAGTTGGTCTACAAATGTGCATATCTGCCCTGCCTTCTCACTAACTTCAGACCAGCACAGCTAACAACCTTTCTCAACCAGGGTGCCTTGTCTATGAGATACTTTTCAGGGTGCCACGGTATGCTGTTCTGTATTAGTGTTAGGTATGAAATGCCTATGTCTGATTCACTGCACAAACCCAGAGATTTCAAATTGGAATTCATAATGTCAGTGATGTTCTGACTCGTTGTGGTCTTTCTGAACTCTTGGCAGTAGAAGAATTGCTCAGTTATTTTTCTGTAGAGCAGGCGTTTTCTGAGGGGTGCCTTGGGCATAAGACTTACCAGTGGTTGTGTTTATCTGTTAGAGATGGATAAAAGACATTGCTGTCATAATGACTTGAGCGATGAGACTGCACTAATCAAGAAAGATTGGGACCTTCAGTTTTAGTAGTCTGAAAGGAAAGAAAGTCAGGTAATGAGCAGTGATGTGAAGGAAACAATGACAGTATTTGGACAGTGACTAGATGCATGACAGTGAAGAAAAGATGAAGATATTTCCAAGGTTATAAGCTGAACTCATGGGAAGGTTAGGAATAATGATTTCAAGAGCTGATAGAAAACAGAATAGAGAAGAAGTTCAGTTTGGGTCATACCATGGGACTGGGAGAAGTGTTAGCACTACTTAGAATGCCTAGCACTACATTGTCCCAGCCTTGTCTTTGGGAAGCTGGCCTACGTTCTGTCATAAGAACAGCCTTGGTCTATACAGATGTCTTTTCTTTGTTCCAGGAACTTCTGTTTCAGCTTTTGCTAGGCTAATTACTATGTCAGCAGCAGCTGGATACCTTACTAGAAATACTTGAGAACTATCAGAAACTGTAGTTTGAGGCAAGTGGAGGCCTGAGCTCCTCAGGCTAGGTACATAAGGTACATAAGGGAATCCATGCTACTTTCTGAGAGCATCAGTTGGATATGTGTATGAGGCCAAAACATGTGCATGCGAAGTGGCTGTGAAATGTGTTTTCATGGCCATTCTCCCCATCCTGAAAATTTTGGATCCACCTCCTTACTTGCCATCTTAATTTCACCTCTTTCCAAGTCCAGAATGTTAACAGAAAAGAAAAGAAAAGAATTTTATTCTTTTAGATACAATTGTAACATTCATCATGCATCATTAGCAGGGATCTTGGTTTTCTCTGATTAAAAAAAATTCCTAATTTTCAGATTAAAAAAGTAACCAAAATCCACATTTTTCTGTGATTAAAATGAAACATCATTATATGTTCCTTTTTTATATCTGAAAATTGGGGATTTTCTTTATCAGAGAAAACCAGGATACCTGCTGATCAGCAGTAGGAGCTGAACTTCAGCTTTTCAGCAGCGTGCTTTTATTTGAGTTAACTAACTACATCAGCAAGCAAGCTGGAGAAAGCTGTTACTCCAGGAAGAAAATGGACTGGTGGGATTCACGATGTGATTGCTGGGAGGCTCTAATCTTTGCCTGGACTTGGAAAGAGGTGAAATTAAGATGGCAAGTAAGGAGGTGGATCCAAAATTTTCTGGCCTCACCCTCCCCATTCCGTCCACTCCATTGCCTCCACCTCCAGGGAGCGGGGGTGAAGCCAGCTCCTCACTGTCCCCGCCGCCGCCTCCTGATTGGTTGTTCCAGTCAGCCAGTCATAGTCAAAATAAAGCATTATGGACAGACAGATAGATTAAGGCTTTTATAAAATTAGAATAGTTGAACATTCTGGAGTGACAAGAAAAATATAGGACTAAGTGGAGTCATTTTGGTTCCTTCCTAACTTGCTTTTAGGTCTGTTTGTTTAAATGAACCTTGTCACTGCAGTATCTGAGGGACTCAAGTATTTAAAAGGAAAAATAGCAGTCTTTTCTTTTAGACTTTAGGACAAACAACTAAATTAATTTCATACTAATTTTTTGTTTGCTTCTGTGTGTATGAGGGTCACACATTTTTGTTAAGAAAAAGTCATCCCTTTTTCAAAGCAAGCAACTTTTTAGCAGGAGTTTCACAGTGAAGTGATTTATAAGCAATAAACATATTATATTATGATATAATATATTTATAATATATATATTGTATATTCTGTTATACATAATTATATTCAATTATGATGAGAAGTGCTGGGATCAATTTATTTGTATGTGGTTTGTTTGTTTTTTAAGGATTGTCTTTCAGGTGCGTTACGGACCAAATCTAAAAGTGAGAATTCCCCAACGTACACAGGTAATGCAAGAGAAAAGGATGCTCCAGATGTTTTTATTAAAAGGATTCAGAATTACAATTCATTTCTCTTAAATTTCTCTTAAGAATTAAGAGTGCTTAGGAAAGTATGCTTATACTTTTTCTGTGGGGGAGACAAACTTGTCTTGGCTGGCGTATGTGAAAATCAGGTACCAACCTAGGAGTGTACGTAAAATCTCCAGGGAAACTCTAAAAGAGTTTTCCTGTGCTGCAGGTTTGGATGGGTTGTGAGGAGAGGAGTGGTCAGTGCTTTATGGCAGAAATATTAAACTGACCTCACCCCTCAGGCTGGATCTGGACCACCATGCCCCTGATTTTAGCAGTGGGCCCCTCCTGTCCTCAGTGCCCCTCAATCCCTGGCTTTTGTACAAGCTCCACAGGCTGCATGATATGGCTCCATGGGCTGTAAGTTTGACACCCTACTTTATGGGGATGAAGAGGAAGGTCATTGCTCCTATAGGGCACTGACAGACGTGTAGCTCCCTGCTGTGATTCCTAGTGCTTTGCAGGAAGTGCTATGAATTACAGCATTCCCCCTGACCCAGCAGATGTTTGCTGTTGGGTCTGGGAGGTTGGGGCATCGAGTTCCAGTTTGGGAGAAGGGAGGGGAAGGATTTACATCTGGGGTTTACCCAGCACTGGTGGGTGGTGCAAGTGGATTAGAGCCCCCCAAGGTGTTATTGGGGCATGGAATAAGTGTTTATATATGTGTGTGTGTGTGTGTTTTTTGGGAGTGTAGTTGTGATAGAGGGTATTGCATATAAAGGAAGTTGAGGGATAAAGCTGACTTATACCTTCATGCTGAATAAAGGTGGTAGGAGGTATAATTTGTGAGGCATTTTTTCCTTTTATAGAAATGTATTTGCATTCATGTTATGTCTAGATGCCACTAATAAATAGAGATTGTTGGCTGGAGGGGGCAGTCAAATGCCTTGTGATATAAATAATAAAAAAATAAATAAAACAGGGAACTTATAATCATTTTAGACATTTTATAATAGTTCTATAATACATTTATATACTCTATGTTTGCTTCTTAATATATTTAACAAACTTAAGACCAAAGGTACTCCTTAAGTATTTGTGAGTAATACTTCTTACCATCCTGGCACTCAAGAATTGCAACTAAAAAGATATTATGTCAGAGCTGAAATTTTAAAGCAAATTAGCATAGGAATCCAAGCTGTAAAACTTCACAAAGACAAATCTTACTTGAAAGCAAATCTGAGGTTTCTGAGATAGTATCATCAACCAAAGTTTTTAAAAAGATCTATAACAGTATCATAAGCTGCACATTGTCTTATTTTTAAATCAGTAATAACACTTCTAAGTTGCAAGTTATTCTAATATTTCTCCATCTGAATTTAATTCCTTACTTACTAGACCATGTTTCATAGATTCATAGATGCTAGGGTTGGAAGGGACCTCAATAGATCATCGAGTCCGAAAGAGTGCTGGGTCTAGATGACCCCAGCTAGATACTCATCTAACCTCCTCTTGAAGACCCCCAGGGTAGGGGAGAGCATCACCTCCCTTGGGAGC